>NC_056726.1:598652714-598805214 GCF_019279795.1 Protopterus annectens
GAATCGGACTATGTATATACTTTTAGAAAAGTATTTTGATTGTCTTACACGTGTTTTATGGTTCTTATATCTATAATGATCAGTTCATTGAATGTTATGTATTTCTCCTTAAGAAATTTCTGTTCGTTGATTGGTGGAACGCTCTTATTTAAAAGTTTGCTACACATATGTTGATGTTTGTTGGTCTGAAGAAGCATTTGTGAAAGCTGTTACCACTGTTTCATTGCGTATTAAAGGATTTTATAGTCTACAATTCGTGTTTGCTGCGTGGTCGCTTCACTGTCACAATTGTTCTTTTTGGACTGTTTTTACTTATTCTTCGTTGCAGTGAAGCGTTTATTCTGCTGGCTGTTTTTCCCTTTGTTCTATTTGGACTTGTGTATTACCTGTGAAACATTTGGGAAATTTTTGTTTTGAGACAGATTTGCTTTGCTACCGATGTTGGCCCTCAAGTTGTTTTGAGCTTCCTCTACCTTCATAACAAAACATTTTTGCAGTAAGACTGATTTTTAGATTTGAAAACTGGCTTCACTGAGTAATTCTTTTATTCAGATATTTAATCTTACTCCATTTGTGGATCGCAGAGAGCAAACTGGTGATTTTCATGAGATATAACTTCTTCAAAGCTGCATAGGAATGATTTTTCCCATCCATCCCCAATCCAAGTACTACTCACAAAAGAATGACTGAGTAGCAATTTCAAACTGTCAATAGAAGTAAAGGTCCTGAATACTGTTCCTTTAAGTTAAAGAAATCCTTGCTGTACGGTATATGAAGTTTGCTGGGCAGAAAACTATAGAATTATTAACATCCTTATACCTCTTTGGGGATTTACTGTGGTCAGAAGATCCTTATAGTAACAAAAGCAGGTTACTGTGAACTATTTAAGCCCTTCTGTCCATACAGGGATATTTCGTAGGTAAGAACTCTAGCAGTGGAAAGCAGTTCTCTTGTTGCTGTTTCCTGGTTGTGGATGTTCCTGCAAAGCTTAAGCTCTGAGTGTACTGAACTGCAGCTGATAAATCCTTTGAAGATGTAGAGCTACTTGAGGCACTAGTGCAAAGGCTTATGGCCACAACCTGGCACCCTCTTAGCCTGCAGCAACAGGTGGCACAGTTGTGAACCAGCAGCCCACCTCTGTTGGAGCACCAAACACCAGTAGCCCCTTAAAGAAGCTTAAAAAGGAAGGTGAAGTGGGGGGACTACCTGATGGCCCTAGAAAAGTATGCAACTCTTCAGAAAAATGGCTCCAAACTGTATGGGACAAAATTCTGTCATCCATTTAACAACTCCCTTTAAAGGCATAGATGGATTTAGAAGATGCTGATGCTAAGGACTACCATAAGCTGACATGAGTATTAGCAAAGATGGAGCTTTATTTAAAACACAATACCCAAGTTTCACAACAGTACATTTAGTATGGACAGATCAACAAGGTGATAAATAGCCAACTTAACGCTTATTTTAAAACAGAGCTGTGGTTAGAACCTTACATAAACAGTATGAGTAAATTTTTACAACTCTTTCTTCTAGACAAGTTTAAAAGAACACTCCTTAGTAATTAGAGAAAGTTGGGTATTCCAGAATGACCCTAAGTCTTCTGAATAGCTAGTTTCAGCTGAATATCTGTTACTGATTGAAATTGCTAGCTGTAAGTAAAATTTGTATGAATCAAGAGCCTGTAAGAAGACTTCACTTAAGTTCATTGCATTAGAAACAAGCAAGAAAAAAGAAAATTGTCACTGTAAGAGTTGATTTGTTTTAAATGTTCTAGAAAAGGACATACATACATACAACTAATGATCAGTCAGTGACAATACTCCAATGCAGTAAAGTGATACTGCTTTGCCAAAAAGTTGCATCTAAAAGCTTACCTGTGGGGCATTAAGCCTGTGAATTGTGATGATGCTTTATTTACTAGAAGTGTAAAATCTCCTTTATGCCACTGGTCTTTTGATAAATTTGTCATATCTAAAGAAATATGGGGGTTGCTGGATTCAAGATAAATGATTTCATTATTTAAATCCCAGTATGTTTGCAAGCATAAAACAGCTAGTAAGTAGAGAATTGAAGTGATATATTCACAAGGAGACGAGGGAATACTCTAACACAGGCAGAAATACAAACTCTCATCGGTAAAGTGTTAACCCTGCAGTTCTTACTGCATGCTCATTTTTGAATAGTAATGAACTGTCATTGTATTATTCCCTGTTAAGAAGGACGTTGCCCATCTTGGAAGAGGTCTGATCAGTGTCTTGGCAGTTTACTGCGGATGAGTAATGCTGTGAACTGCTAATCATAGTCATCTTGTAGTCCTTGCTTTCATTCTCTTAGTCTCCATTTTCCTGCTGTGTGACTCTGAGCAAGGCAGTTATCCAGGCAATGTTCTTGGGTTGCCACTGAAAAATAGCTTGTGCTAATGGGTTTATTCGGTTAACCCCTGCAGACCTTGGCATTCTACAAGAAGGCCTATCTTTGACTAAAAAATGGTACCAAAACCATGGCTTATTTCCACTTTGAAAGTACACCAGCCTGAGAGTCGACGCAGTGGTCAAGGATCTGGGCTTGCACATAGACAGTAGCCTAACTTACAACCACCAGGTGGCCACAGAGGTGAATAAATCCTTTTATGTAGCACAAACTGTAAGTAAGGGCATGACATTTAGGTCCAAAGAGGTCATTGCCCACTGTACTGTGCCCTTATCAGACCATTACTAGAGTATACAGTGCTCTGTTCAGTATGTACCTGGCCAGACATGTGCGGCAACTAGCGCAACCTCAGAGGTTCCTTATAAAAAAATACAAGGCGTAACAATACTGCCTTACACAGAACACATTAAAGCCCTTTCCCTCTGCTCAGTCTCCTATAGATTGCTGAGAGATAATCTGTACCTGTCTTACAAAGCATTTACAAACCCCACACCTAAGAATCTCCTGCATATTCTTAAGTCAAACAGTACCAGAAATACAAAGTCTAGGGACCCGAGTTTTGTCTGTGACTTAAACAGAACATGATAGAGTGACAGATGTGTCCCAGATACTGCCCCTCTTGTGGAACAGGCTTCCCATCCATGTGAAGCAAGGTTTGTCTATTACCCAGTTTAAGCACAACCTAGACCAGCGGATGGAGAATATGAAATTTACACCAGGCCTTACACCTATTTCCTTTATGAATAGAGATAGCTAGAAATGCCTGGCCCTCAGTGTCCTGTTTGGACACAGGGCATTATTATTCTTTCTGGAAAACATGGCTAGGTATGGAAAGACCCCAGATCATTAGCCTAAGTAACAATCTATGAACAAGTTAATAAAAATAAAAAAATAAAGCTATTGTAGTATTAAAACCCTGCCTAACGTTATGCCTGTCACTCAGAAGGCCATAGTCATTAGGAAGAGATTTATTTATTGTAAAGCTTTTAAAAAAAATGTATCATTGGAGTGTTCTGATAGAGGGGGGTTAGGAGTCTTAGATAATGGTATAATTGTAGTGAATTTCCAGGTAGGGAGATAGGGGCTGTAGTTAAAATTAGATTGTAAATGTGTGATGGAGAGTTTAAAATGAATGAAGCAGCTTTTTTTATAAATTTGCTCTGAAGGGCTGTGATAGAGTGGGGAGTTTTTTCATGAAGTTTTATTAGATGTTTGTAAACTTCAGAACTAGGAACAAGTCTGAAGTGGAAACAGGGGCAACTTGAATTAATTATTTGATTAATGAATTTTGTTTACCAGAGTAGAGAATTGATCAAAAGTAAAGTAAGTTTAAGGGATAACTAAATTATACAGTATAGGGATAAAACTAACAGATGTAAAAAAATATGTATACCCATGTTTACAAGAAGTTTTAAAAGTGTGTGTGTGTGTGTGTGTGTGTGTGTGTGTGTGTGTGTGTGTGTGTGTGTGTGTGTGTGTGTGTGTGTGTGTGTGTGGTTACCGTATCCCCCAACATCCTCCGAGTCATGGCCAGTGGCTGCCCTTCCTTTGCCCCATAAAACAGTTAGGTCCTCTGTTTGTGTGGGAGCCAGACTTATCCATCCTTTTATTTCCGAGTTAGAGGACCTCATCAGCCCATTTATTCTCTGAATCAGCGTGAGTCCGGTGGTAAGGAGCAGTCCAGTCTGCTGGATACCATAGTCTCCTTTCTAATCCATGGGAACTCCTAAACTTGTAGGAGCTCCTTTAAGCTCTACAAGTGCTGCCTACCACAGAAAAGTAGGAGTACCCCTCACAGATGTATCATTATAGTGCCATGCACCCTGCATATCAAGTCTATTTCAAGTGTAACACCCAGTGCTTCTGCAAGGTGTACCCAAGTGTTGGCCCAGAATTGCTTCCATCCCCCTTGTAATGGGTGAGGTGGCAGTGGCCACTTATTCTCCATAGCCCAGCCTTTCTGGTACCCATGCCAATAATCAAACAAATGTCATCTGAGCCACAGCGGGAGTTTCATCTGTCTGTCATTGAGGCAGGAAGTATGATTTAAGTTTTAAATAAATAAATGGATTTTGCACTACCACAAATGTTAAGTAGTCTTCCAGTGGTATAGCAAACTGTGGCACTGAAGACTTATTGCATTTAGTACCCTTGTAAAAATGTTATGTCAGAATTTGTTTGAGATTTTGTTATGATACTTTTAGGTGATAACAGCAAGATATTTTGCTAAAAAAGGCACCCAAGTATTCTGTCATTATTGAGTTCTCTGCAGCTCAGTTCTAAATTTGACCCAATTACTTTGGCTGCTTCAGACTATGAAGAGTCATGGCATGTTCTAGAGATATGAACAGTTGTCTTAACTGTGAGAATAGATCTTGATTTTGTTAAAAGATTCAGGATGCAACAATTGAAAGTAGCTCCATTGAAGGGAATGACTAATCTAAAAGACATAATACAAGAGAATCTTACCATTCAAATCAAGAAGAGATTTGTTTCTAGGACTTTAGTCATAAGGTCCAGTGTATCCTTTGCATTCTTCTGTACCAGGGTTGTTAGACTTTTGATTTATTGTGATTCAGTCCTGGCTTATTCAGCCATCAAAATTCATATTTGTGCAGTTTCTACTTGTGTGTAAATCCTTACAACGTTGATAGCTTAAGTTCCCTAAAAGCACTTATTCACTTAAGACTACCAATGAGGCATATCTCTTGGTATTCAGTTGTCAGAGACGCTGACTTTACCTTTCCTTGGGCCACAAGGTATAATGGATTTAAAATTAATTGTATATGAAAAACTTTTTTTCAGTTCTTTTCATTTCTGATAAGAGGATTTCAGAATTAGAAGGTATTTTGAGTGTGTACCTTTAACACCCAGTGGGTGTGGCTTGAGCCTTAAAAAATGAAGCTATCACCTTAGAGTTCTAACAAATACTCATTGACAGTGGTCAAATATCAATATAGTTGTGTTTGCCATCGTGTATGCTTCAAGATAAAATATTCTGATACCTTGTATGTAGCATGGTTTTGGAATTATTAATGCTAATATAAACAAGCAATATTTGATGCCTAGAAGTGCAGCAGGAGGTAACTGCAGAAGTACCTGGATGCGCACTGTGCATCTGTTACTCCATATTTAACAATGAATAGGTGGCATATCTTTAATGACAAACATTGCATCAGTAGTGACTGTAGAATATAGGAATTATATCTTTAAATGCTTACAACCTAGCGTCATAGGTTCATAGGAGATCACTGGACTAAACTGCTCAGGAGCCTTTACAAGCCTAGTTAATGTAACCCAAATTTACCCAGTAAATGCCCCTTAGAGTCAGGAAGAAGGAATGTATTTGTGCCTATGGCTTTGGTATTTTCACAGATTTTACAGATTGCCCCTATCCATAATAGACATAGGCACCACCCTAGGTGTGAATTTGCATTTCCCCATCCATGGATTTGGGTGCGTCTTGTAGGTCATACACAGGTCTCCCTTAATAGTCCATAGGAGACAGGGTAAAGGGACAAGGGCCTTCAGGTTATCTGCATAAGGCACATGTATCAAACACAAGGCCCACGGGCCAAATCTGGCCTACCTGGACATTTTATGTAGCCTGCGGTGAGGAAAGCCGGCCGGCTGTGTCAGCGTCATCCCTGTGTGCCTGAATGGAGTCATACAACAATTACTCAAGTGCTGAAAAGAAGTGAATGGCAGAGGAGTCGTATTCTTTTTTTTTTTTTTTTTTTTTTATTTGTATGTATTTATTTGGCAGTATCCACACACAGTCATAAGAAGGAAGGTTCACTGCAGCCGAAAAGCTTACATCTTTTAGCAGACTGTGCTGTTCTAAGACGCGCTGTGTCAGCATCATCTGTTTGCCTGAATGGTGCATAATGCGGTGGTGAGGGGAGTTGATCATCAGACGGCTGTGTTAGCGTTATCCCTGTGTGCCTGAATGGTGCGTAGCATGTGGTGGCAAGGAGAGTGATCGTCAGCGGGCTGTGTCAGCACCATCCCTGTGTACCAGCATGGAGCACCACTACCCAAGGCCAACATCCATGAATCTAGCAAATGTCCGCGGGAAAAGTTGATGAAGGGTGGTGCACTTCTACCTAGTTTAGATAGAATGAAGATGCTGAAATGGTAACATTAGATTCTAATGTGGTGGCGAGCGTCATCCCTGACGGAGCACCTCTACCCAAGGCCAACATCCGTGAATCTGGTAATCAAAATGTTCAAAAGAAAAGTTGATGCAGAAGGGAGACAATTTAATGAAAGATGGGAAAGCGAATATATGTTTATACTTCGCAAAGACAAACTGATGTGTATTTTGTGTTATGAGACGGTGTCAGTGATGGAGTACAATGTACGTAGGCATTTTGAAACCAAACATGGAGCTAAGTGTGCTAAATATACACTTCACAAAAGGCTTAAAATTGTCCAAGAATTAAAAGGCAAACTGCAATCGCAGCAGAACATATTTACTAAATCTACAGCAAAAAAATGATACAGCAGTGAAAGCTAGCAATATTGTGGCTGAAGAAATTGCCTGAGCCTCCAGGTGTTTTTCAGTCTGTGCCTTTTTGAAGCAATGCATGTTAAAAGTGTGTGAGCAGGTGTGCCCCGACCAGATGCAGACTTTCCAAAACATCAGTCTGTCAAGAAATACCATTGCAGATCGAATTTGAGATCTTGCAGGAAATCTAAAAACACAGCTGACTGAAGAGGCATGCAGTTATTTTGCTTTTTCATTAGCTGTCGATGAAAGCACAGACAATACTGGTACAGTGCATTTGTCCATCTTTATATGAGCAGTGAAGCCGGACCCTCTCTGTCACTGAGTAACTCTTGGGTGTAGCTGCAATGCATGGGACGACAACAGGGAAGAAAGTTTTTGAGGTTGTGGAGAAGTCCATAAATAATATTAAATTACCCTGGGAAAAGTTGGTGGGGGCTAACTACCGACGGTGCACCTGCAATGTGTGGAGGAAAAAAAGGCTTGGTTGGACTAATGAAGGAGAAAATGATCAATAATGACTGCCACACATATCTGATTACCTATCATTGCATTATCCATCAAGAAGCTATGTGTGGTAAGGTTCTTGAAATGGATAATATAATAACCACAGTCACAAAAACAGTAAACTTTATACGAGCACGTGGCCTGAATCATTGCCAGTTCCAGCTGTATTTACAGGAGGTAAGTACAGAACATGGAGACGTTACCATACCACACAGAAGTAAGGTGGCTTAGCAAGAGCAAAGTCCTCAAACGATTATTTGAGCTCATGGAGCAAATCGATCTTTTCATGCAAAGTAAAGGAAAGCCCTTGCCTAACCTGTCAGATCCGGCCTGGCTTTGTGATTTTGCTATGATGTGTGATTTAACAGAGCATCTCACCCAACTGAATCAGAGGCTGCAGGGATACAACCAAGTCATCACGAAGATGTCTGATATGTTCACAGCATTCCAGCGTAAACTTCTCTTATGGAAGTCCCAACTAAAACAGGACAATCTTGCCCACTTTCCTGTTTGTCAGAGTATCAAGGCCTCCTTATCCACTGCTTTTCCTTATGCTCGGTTGGCTACTAATGTGAGCTGGTTAATTGATGTGTTTGATCGGGGCTTCTCTGACTTCAGAGCACAGCACTGTGGCTTTGACATCTTTGCCAATCCTTTCACAGCTGACATCAACAGTGTGCCCCATCACGTTCAGATAGAGTTGATAGAGCTTCAAGCCAAAGCAAAGTTCCAGGCTGTCTAGATAGAGGACTTTTACCATCTACTGCCCCCTGACTTGATGCCACAGCTAAGACTTCATGCTGTGCCTGTGTTATGTCTATGTTTGGGAGCACCTGTCTGTGCGATCAGATGTTTTCAATAATGAATCTAAATAAGAACATGCACAGATCACGCATCACCGATGAAAACCTCCATGCTGCTTTGCAGGTTGCCATAGCACAAGACATAAAACCAGACATTGACTCACTGACCAGGGGAAAACTGTCTCAGACATCTGGCCAGAACACAAGTAGGTGAGCAATTTCAAAACCTAAATTTCATTGTATTAAAAAAACTGTTTTTGAACTTTTTTGCTTATAGTACACTTAGTTTGTTTTGTGTTTTTTGTTATTTTCAGAACATGATTAATACACCTTGCTAAGGCATACAGTGATGGCACTGATGGAATTTAATGCACCAGGATGGCGTGAGATGTGGTCTTCTGCTAATCTTAGTAGATATATAGATATATCTTAATAACAAATTTGGCCCATGACTTAGCCTATGTGTTTTTATTTTGGCTCCTTATGTGATGGAGTTTGACACCCCTGGCATAAGGCATGTTGATTGCACCCAGTATTTTCTTTGTGAGGAATTTTTAAGGTCGCCCTGGCTGTTGTAGGTGTCTGGTCAGATATATTCCAAATGACACATTGTACTCCGTTATTGGTCTAATGAGGGCTGTTTACAGTGGGACTATAATCTCCCCGGATCTGGATGCCATACCTTTACGTATAAGATATAGCACATATGTGATGGTCAAAGTTTAGGCTGCTATTTTCTTGGGTATGCAGATCCCTTACCTCTGAGTCTCCTTTTAGGGATGGGTTGTTAATGTTGAGGTTTGCAGGTTATTTGATTTTCCAGAAGGTATGGTAATGCATTTCTTCATGTTTAGTTTCAGGTCATGGTTCTAACACCAATCATTTGCCAGGTTTAGACCTTCGTGAATTATATTTACATCATTGGGAGATTCAGTGATTGCTGTCAGCTTGCAGTCGTCTGCATATTCATCCACATGCCTTCCACATTGGTTTTGGCATCTGAGAAATAAATTCTAAACAGGAGTGGCCCCAGAACTGAACCTTGTGGCACACCACTAGTAACTGGCCTCTTGCTTCAACTTGAAATCACCCACTTTGACCACGTGTCCTATCCTTGAGACAGTTGGCTATCCATCTGGTGATGTAGGGATTTATGCTCAGTTCTGAGTTTACTTGCAATACCCAAGTGGAGAATTGTACCAAATGCCTTGGCCATGTCAAGGTAGGCACAGTGTGTGCTGTTTTATCCTCATCCATGGCCTTAGCGACTTTCTCAAAAAAGTTCAATAGATTGAGCCGGCATGACCTACTCTTTAAAAGCTGAATTGGGTCGGATGAGGTTTGCAATTTCCTAGGTCAATTGATGGTCCACTCTTACACAGGGGGATGACTGTAGCTGTTCTCTGCTCTGTTGGAACTAAGCTGGTTGGGAGGATGTGGTTAAAGAAAGAACTTACTGGGCCTGATAGGTCCGTATTTAAATTATTTAAGAAGCAACATGGTATATCATTGGGTCCAATTGATGGTGTGTTTTTTTTTTTGTTTTGGAGAGTGCTGTGGCTACCTGTTGTTTAGTGATTATTGTTGGAGTAGTGGTGGGGAATATTTCTTGGGGGAGAACTAGGGTGATGGGGGAGTGAAGCTTGAGCTAAATTTATCAGCCAAGAGATTTGCTATGTCTGCTGCTTGGTTATAGGAGATGACAATGATAACTAATCCCACACATTGTAGAGTGTTACCCTTAAGATTGCAGACATAACTGAAAAATGTCCTAGCTTAGGAGGCTATTTTAACCTCAGAGTCAGCTTTCAGAGACTTTACTAGTTCTCTGATCATGCGTGCACATTTCCTCTTATTTTTTGACAGGATTTTCTTTCCTTTGTTTGTATAATATATCTTAATAGGGATAGTTTGCCTAGAAAAGCTTTTTAAAGTTCCTGCTGTTTTGTTGGGGGGGGGGGTCTAGCTTTACCTTAATTTCCAAAGGGACCGCTTTGTGGTCTGATCTTACTTGAAGACATCACAGATGGAAGGGGGGGGGCTGCATTGCTCTCCCATATTTTTCTGTATCAGATCTAGGATATTTTTCCCCTGGTGGAAGTGCAGACCAGATGTTCCAGATGTTTGATTTTACAAAGTCGAGGAATCTTTGTATGTTAGTGGTCATGTATGCCTCCCAGTTAATGGAGGGGTAATTGGGACGGATGGTGAGAGATTCAAGTAGCTCTATGTATGATGTGTGGGTATCCTGGTTCATGGAGTGGGACCTGTAGCTAGGAACAATATGGTAATGGGGTTTTTCAAAAAATTAGTTGGACATGGAGTAGTTCTAGCATTTCGTATTGTTTGATCAATCCTGAGGTGAGGTTGTCTTTTATGCAGATAGATACACCTCCAAAGCTTTCACTCTTTCGCATTCAGTGATGATAGGCATTATAGCCATCCACAGCAGTAATCTGTGGCTTTAAACCATGTTTCTGTAACAGCACAGATGTCAGTATTCTCAATAGTAAAGAGAGCTTCCAGAGAGTGCAGTTTCCTGTTCAGACTCTTAGCATTGAGCAGCATCCTTTAGCTTGTCTTGAGTATCATTTATGTTGGAAGGTTTGTTTTTTTGGCAATGCCTAAAAAAAGCTGTTTAGTGATGAGTAATGTTTTAGCCAATGTCTAAAAGCCTAGAGGTGACAGGTGGAGACCATCCATGGAAGGTTAGGATGTTATTAGGCTAATGGCCCTTGGGCCTTTACAAGTCTAGAGGTGCAATAACCTGTGTACCCTTGGTCATTGTTAGCAGAGTGATTCTGTGATCAGCACCAACTGCCCTTGACCATGAGGAACATAGGTGCCAGCCCCCATGGTGAATTGATGGTCACCCATCCAGTTGTCAAGGTTGCACTTGGAATAGGGTCATTGAGGAGCTCTGCTTCACATGCAGTGGGAGCTTATTCAAGAGGAGTGGCAAATTGCTGGGAGGTATATGTCTCTCCAGCATGTTCAGATAATGTAACAAGCTAGGTTGAGATTCCTGGGTGAGTTATTCTTGTCCAGTTTGATTTCCATTAGGGCAGGGTCAGAGACTGCTCTGTAGGCCAGGCACAGGTTGCCTCTCAGCAGCCTGTATAATACAGAGTATAGTGACAGGGCTTTCAGTCTTTCCATGTATGTCATGTTTTGGGGCCCTGAATTCTCTTGGTTAGAAACCTCTGTTGTCTCTCCAGTTGATCCAGGTGTCTGGTGAGATACATGCAGAAGGGAGCGTTGTACTCCATTATCTGATAGGAGTCAAGTACAGTGGATGCGATGCCCATATTTATGGGATGTACAATGTCAAATGCTTTTCTTACCACTACAGACACATGGTGATCGAAGTTTAGATTGCTATCAACCTGTATTCCCAAGTCTTGCACCACTGAGTTTGAGCTTATAGGGCTGCTACCTGTATCATAATTAGAGGCTAATTCTTTGCCAAAGGGGAAATGAGGCTTTATTTCTTTGCCTTAAGTTTGTCTGTGAATTTGGCACCAATCATTTGTCTGTGTCACCCCTTTCCTTAGTATATTAACATCGTTAGGGGACTCTGTGATTGCTCCCAATTTACAGTCATCTACAAACTTGTTAAGCTGCAGGCCGCTTACCTTTGTCTGAACTTTAGAGAAGTAGATTCCAAACAGTAGAGGGCCCAGTACAGATCTTTATGGTTACCCCACTGGTAACTGGTCTGTTGGTGAGCCAGTTTGCTAATCATCTAGTAATGTATGTGTTAATCCCCAGCTGGGAGAGTTTCTCTATGATACCTGAATGGGGGATTCTGTCAAAGGCCGTGGTTAAATCAAGATAGGCAGTATGTACTGCTTTGCCATCATCCAGGGCTTTGGTGACATTCTAAAAGAAGCCCAGTAGGTTTAATATGCTACAAAACAAAACTGGGTTGGGTCAAGGGTTTGGAAGTCACCTGTGTCCTTGTGGATACGGTCAATGATTCTTTCCATGGTCTTGCAGATAAGATTGGTTAGGCTTATGGGTTGATAGTTCCCAGGGTCAGTTGATGGACCCCCTTTGTGCAAGGGGATTACTGTTGCTGATGCTCTTCGTGTTTCACTGTTGCAGTCATCACATTTGGGTTATCCCTGCCAGGGTAGCCCTTGACTGGCCCAAATACTAGAGACTTAGTATTTCTGCATTGGTTGCTGTCGCTTGAGGACTGATGTCAGGTCATCAGTAGTATAAAGTAAGGCAGCTGATGCCATTACATCAGTCCTTCTTGCCATGAAGCCCGAAGTGGAAACAGTTTGCACGAGTGCCGGTTGGCCGCTAGGGTTTTCATCTACCGAACTGAACTTGAAGTCTTCTAAAGCTAAGTACCCCGTTGGGGATCCTTTTTCTTGCACTAACCAATGTAAGAAAAAGTTAATAATTGTCTCGCCTGTGGAAAGCAAATACTGCACCGAGACTTACACTCTTACTGTGTTACTTGTTTAGGCCCAGACCACGATGTCCCTCGTCGCTTCTGTGCTTTTTTTCAGTGCCAGAACTATCTGTTGTTGAGGCCTTATTGTAGCCAGATATTTTCGCTTACAGTCCTCGAATTCCAATATGGCTTCGGTAAGCATATCTTCTAAAAAAACATAAAGATAAAGACAGAGACAGACCGCATAGGTCCAAACCTGCTGCCGACGCTTCCGTTAAGCTAGTCATCAGTTCTCCGGTACTCAATGAGGCGCTTTCGCAGCCCCTGATGCCTGCTTCTGTTGATTCACAAGCTGTTACTGAGACCCTTTCGGAGTCCGGTATGCCACAAAACTCTTCTTCGACTAAAGGTCCTACAGTCTTCTCTACCTTGGATGGGTCCGGAGCCGCTGAGCAGACACTGGCTTCTGAGGAAGTCCTTCGCACTACCGAATTTCGACACAAACCGACGTCTTCTTTCACGACTACCATCCTTTCTAAAACCGCAGAGTTTCTTAGGCCCAGGGTACGTACCACACCCAGGAAACCAATGACCAAAAACCAACCAGGAACTAGAAAAACACCAAGAAAGTAAAAAAGAGAACGAAGTCCAAGCCGAAAATGGATTTTATTGCAAAAACAAACACAAGAACAACGATTGACCTAGGTTTCGTCCTATCATACAGACTTCTTCAGAATAATGATGCCTGCATAAAGCCACACTTTATATCTGAAGGCTCACACACGTAATAAATTAATTAATCAAGAAAAATTAGCCAACAATCAATTAAAAATTAAGGTAAATTCCAAGAATAAATTCATGATAAAAATATAAAATATGAATACTAATCATAAAAACAAATATTTAAACAAACAATAATGACAAAAAAACCCAAAAACATATAAATGTATATCAAACAATAAATATATACTGCCATGAAAAACAACCTAAATAAATATATGCAAATAACTAAAGTGTACACTAAAATTAAATTTATTCACCCTTTGCCCGTAATATGTTTAAGTTTGAGCACGGGCTTAATTGTACAATAGTCGTTAAGACCAGGATAATTTTGTGCATCTAATCTTAGTTGCCATTTTAGCTCACTTAAATCCAAATGTACATACAAAGTCCTACCCTGTTGGTCACACTTGATCTGTTGCAAAACACAAAATTTAAAAACATGTCCACTGTGACCAGCAATGTGTCTGGCTAAAGCATTAGTGGGCTTAAGATGTTTAATATCCAAAAGATGTTCCCTACCTCTCTCTGAAAAGCCTACAAGTTTTGCCCACATAAAAAGCCGGGCAGTCTTGGCATTTAGCGAGGTAAACAACATTCTTGGTGTAACAATCAAAATGTCCCTTAATTAAAATGTGATATTTATTAACCACAAACTTACTACCTGTTGGTAAAATATGATGACATGGAACACCTTCCACATTTAAAATTACCAAAAATCCTATTTATTTGATGGACCTTTGGAAAAGGACCATCTTTCAAAAATGTCTTTAAATGATAAATCCTTCCTATATATAAATGTAGGCATATTACCAAATTTTGATCCAACATTTTTGTTCAATTGTAAGATGCCCCAATTCTTATTAACCATCTGTGTAATCCAGTCAGAATCCCCATTAAAGGTAGAAATAAACATTAGTGGAGAGTTCCCCAAGTGGTGTGGTGTAGTGGACACTGCAAAATAATTGATGGTACTATCGGATTTGGGGATAGATTTGTAAAAACCAGTATCTCTTTTATTTCTAATCTCAATAAACAATTCCATACATAAATTCTTAGGGTAACCTCTATTCAAAAATAAAGTAATCATAAAATTTAATTCATCCACAAAATCTTTTTCATCACTAACCATCCTAGCTGCTCTTACCATTTGACCTTTTACAATGGCCCTTTTCTGATGGTTAGGATGCCAACTGTTGTACTGGAGGGTATGAATTAGAAAAAGTAGATTTCCTATAAATGTTAGATTAACTACTGATAAGGTACACGGTTTAATTAAATCTAACATCCAAATATGTAATAGTATCTGAAATATATTCATGTGTGAATTTTAAAAAACATACTGTGCTATTAATATGTTCAATAAATGCATAACTCCCCATCCCAAATGATAAATATATTGTCCACGTATCACGTATATGTTTTAATATACTTACTAAATTCACTAGTGAATAAATAATGTTCCTCCCAAAATGCCATGATATAATTGGCATATATGGGGGCACATGTGGCCCCCATAGCCACTCCAGTACGTTGCCTAAAATAATGCCCTTCAAAAAATAAAAAATTGTTTTGCAAAACCACTTCCATTAGTTTAACAAAGACATTAATTTGGTCTTGCTCGAAAATACCTGTTGCCATCAACTGGTGTTCTAACAAAGTTAATCCAATATCATGTGGAATGACCGAAAATAAATTACAAACATCAATGGTAAGAAAAGTAATGTTATTAAATTTAAAAGCCTTTACCCTCTCCAAAAAATTCCATGAAGCCTTAGTAATATGTGGAAAAGTACTCAGACCTGGTTTCATGTGATGATCCAAAAATTGGAAAATAAAACAGGTTTTACTTCTCTTACCATCTACGATAGGTCTGAATTTAACATTATCCAACTCTTTATGAATTTTGGGTATACCAAAAATACCACTAACCACTGGGTACGGGTTGCTCATAAATTCATACTCAGCTTCGGTCAATTCACCCTGGAACAACATATCTTCCAACAAAAGGTCCAATTTCCGATGAGCAATATTAATTTCATTGATACTGGTTTCTACATAATTATCCTCCATAAGCATAGACATCATAATGCTAACATAATCATTATTGTCCACCATAACCACCCCATTACCTTTATCGGGCTTCATTATACGTATGCTCTCCATCTTTACTAAAGTGTCCATCAATAGATACTCCTCATCTGTTATATTTAAATATGGTTGTCTTGTCCGCTGTTTAAAATGTTTCCTAATATCCAATTCACACATTTTTTCAAAAATAGCAACCATAGGATTTAAGGGTGGATTGAATGTATTTGGTTTTGACAAAATATCCTGTTTGTCAATTATATTAATTGTATTAGCAGCATCAAAATGTACTCTTAAGTTCATTTTTCGTGTGAACAATTTTAAATCAATAAGGGTGTCAACCAAATTACCCTTTCTACATGGAACAAAAGTAAAACCCTTAGAAAAAAGATTAACGTACTCAGTACTAAAAGAAAAATTAGAATAATTATATAATTTAAAATCATGAGCATTATTTTCCATAACCACTGGATTACTCAAAATACCATATTGTGAATCATCAAAAATATCCCCCTCTGAAGTAGGCAAACCCGTCTCAACAACATTACATGTAACAATCCTGGTACTGCCTATCTGCTGTTCAAAATCCTGTTCAATATTAACAGATGCCCCAAGATTACTATTATCTTCTGATACATTTATATCACCCTCACCAGTCGATGTAAACATAACAATAGTCGACCCTGGTTCATTAGAACAACTTGCACCCGTTTGGTTAATGACATTTGTACACATGTTAAAAGTAGAATCAGCGCAAGTCACATAATTGTGAACTTCATTTAACGTTGATTCAAAGCTGGCCGACATGTTATAAATTTCAGCCATAACAGTGTGCGTACTTAAAATTATCAAGGTGCCTTGAGAATCATCAAGACCGGTAGCATATTGGATATCTTGTACATTATCATTCATATTACCACTTAATTGAAACATAATTGATGAACAGTTAGTCAAACAATGCTCACCCTCAGTAGTTTCATCCCGAACACTACCGACATTAACATTCACAGTTCCCTCTAGTCCGTCCAAATTAAATGAACTAAGAATTTCCAGAGCACCAGTGGGCCCATTATCAAAAAAACATGAACATGTTGCTTGCTCAGCATATAATCCCCCAAAACAACATCACATACAGTTTCCCTGGCAAACGGATAAGCAAAATTGTTCACCTTCGTGATTTCCAAGTTCCGTTCTGAAAATTGTTTGTGGGGTGCCTCGCTTTTGGTCATGCCCGCCTAACCAACCGTACTCCCTCTCTTCGTATGGTAGTTCCCTGTTCCGAATCCTTTCCGAACACCTTAAACTCTCTGCTAAAGGTCTCATGGCTCCAATGTTTGAATTTTTATCAGCTGTCTGCTTCTCCGACATCATGATCTCGTCATATTCTGTATCCTGATTGGTTGACTCATCTCGGTTGCCGTGCCTGTGAAGATCACCCTTTGATTGTGGATAAACTGTACCCGCATCATATACTTTGATGTCTCGTTGAATTTTTTGAAGTTTCTTTTTGTAAATAACTTCACAACTACGGTCAACTTAATTTAAAATATTGATATAATTGGTGTAATACCGGTCAAATAATAAATCCTTAACAATACCATCATTGATGCACTCAAGGTCTGCAAGATATGCATCAGTTTTTTGCTGATTAAATTTGACCATAATATCGAACCCTGTTTTATTAAAAAGTACATGTAATTCATTGATCATCTCAGTGTTACCGTCAATCCTATTTGGATATCTCCACACGCGTAAGCCCTTCGGCACCAGTCCAAGCTCAATATTTCTGTCCAAATAGCTATTTTCTAATTGAGTTCTCCTCGATTTAAATAACTTAGCTTCAAACAGCCTGAGTTGTTCGGCCAGGGTCTGATTTCTCTTAGATTTACGATTGTCTTTAGAAATACTATCAGCTTAAGGATTTTGCTAATTCTTATCATTTGAATGATATTAATAATCAGATAGATTCAAAATCATTACCATACACATTTTTTTCTAACATATACAAAACTTATTCAAAAATAGATAGGGTCTTTATTTCTAACCAGATGGTAACAGATTTAATTAATTCCAAAATCATTTCATGTCCTATATCTGATCATAATTCAATTGTTTTTGAATTCATGATAAAAAATACTCATAATGTTCAGATCAAAAGGATACCAGCATACTTAACTCAACTAAAAGACTATAAAGAATATATACTTTCAGAAGTAAAACATTTTTTAGACATAAATAACACTCCTGAAGTCTCCATTGTTTATGTTTGGGATGCCTTAAAAATCATATCTATATGGACAAAGTATCAGATGGTATAATAATAAAAGGAAATCTTGGGATAAGGAATTGTTAGATATTCAAAGTAAATTAGACTCTTATAAACATAATAATAAAGAAAATATTATGGACAAGAAAGTTATTGAAGAAATAAACAAACTAAATGAGAAATACAAAGAAATTTTAACTCATAAAGTTAAAATAACTTTAGAGAAATACAAGTTTTTGTCTTATTCAATAAGCCCCAAATACTTACATAGACTTAAAAATAAAACAAAAAGGTTGAATAAACAAAACCATATCAAAGAAATCTTTTCTCTAAGGAAAAAAAGAATGTTTCTAGTATACCAGAAATACTAGATGAATTTAGAAATCGCTTTCACAAAATTAACCATAATAATATTAACATGGAACCTAAAGATAAAATAAAGGAGTTTATAACCACAAATATGAATAAAAGCTTAATAAACAACAGATTAAACTATTGGACAAGAGTATTTCATATACAGAAGTTATTACACAAATAAATAAGCTTAAATCAAACAAAGCACCGGGTAATGATGGTATTATACCAGAGATATATAAAATCCTTTCTAAAAATACATATTCATTAATACATAAGGTTTTATTTTGGCCCAAACTGAGTTAATAACTCCCCATCTTGGCAATATACATTTATTTCGCCAATTTTAAAACCTAATAAAGATCCAACTAGATGTTCTTCATATCGGCCCATCTCATTACTTAATGTTGATTATAAAATGTTTATGAATATCTTTGCTGATAGATTGAAGACAATCATTCCCGGCATTATAGATATAGATCAGACAGGCTTCATTGTAAATAGAAATACTTTTGATAATATAAGAAGAACTTTAACATTAATAGATTTTGCAAATAGGAAAAGAAAGATTTAACACTTATTAGTCTTGATATAAGTTCAGCATTTGATTCAGTAAGTTGGGACTATCTGTTTACCTTAATGAAGTGCACAAACTTCTCGGATGCATTTGTAAATCTAATTGAACATTTATACAAAGGAACATTGGCTTATATTAAGGTAGGAACATATGTTTCACAAAAATACCCATTCTTAAAGGTACAAAACAAGGATGTCCACTTTCTCCACTATTATTCACTTTAGTAATGGAGCCTTGGGCTAATTTGATCAGAAACAGTACTGACATAGAGGGTTTTGAAATAGATGAAAATACAACATCCAAAATTCAACTTTTTGCAGATGATGTTCTAATTACATCAGCAGGATCTAATTCTTCTATACAGTCTCTATTTGATAACATGATGAATTTTAAAAGTATTTCTGGTTTAATATTCAATGAAGAAAAACTAAAATACTACCTATATATACACAAAAACATTCTCATTAGTGATTTTACTAAATATGTACCCAATTCAGGTCAGATAACTTATTTAGGTATAATACTATCTAAAGATATTAAATCTATTATATATAATAATTATAATACCTGTTTTCTTAATATACAAAATCTTTTAATACCTGGAATAATATGTTTTTACTATGGAGGAGAGACTTGCAATTATTAAAATGATAATATTCCCCAAGATTTTATACTTAATACAATCAATAATACTTCCACCTACAAAAATAATTATCAAGAAACTGAACACACTAATGTTAAATTTCTTATGGGCACCTAATAGACCTAGGATTGCATTAAAGAAACATACTAATAGCTGGTCTCAAGGGGTATTTCTTTTCCAGACTTTAATTTATATACTATCTCTTCTATTGTAAAAGTTATTACTTTATTAATAGATCAGTCATATGTCACAAAATGGAAAGATTATTGGGAGCTAATTAGTATACACTTCATGAAAATCTCCTTAACACATAAAAATATGATTGTAAATAACTCCATGTTATGGTTACTAAAGGAATTTTGTACTTCACCTATTATACCTAAACATATGGTTTGTTACCCATTAAATATTATTATTAGTTATCGTAACTTTATATTCATGCACCCTAAGTATAGGGAATGGAATTTTATTGTATTTCCTATAATGTATACTCAGGGTATGCCTTTGTCATCTACTCATTTAGCTATAGATAATGATCTAAAGTACTGGTATCAGTTGATATCTGATAATAAAGTTAAAAATCTAGATTTCTTAAAACAGGAATTTGATCTAAGAGAAACTTGCTGGTTAGAGGTTCAGACCTTTAGACAACATCTCATTAATAAAATAGATTTAATGTCTGTAACTGTTAAAGAATCTATTCCAACACTGATTGATTACTTGATATTAAATTTACAACATAAAGTTTCTGATAAAGGTAAACTTTCATACATACATAAAGTTATCAGACAAGAAACTTTTTACAGTGTAGATTCATACTGAAATTATTTCACTTCTATTAATGGGGACCCACCAAATCAACAAGATAAACAATATATATTGGAATCTGCTTATAGAACTACGTCTTCCATTGTCTGGAGACTTTATACATGGAAATGTTTACATAGATCTTTTTATACACCTTTGATGATGAATAAAATAAATAAAGATAATCTATGTAAGAGATGTAATGTAGAAATTAATGCTGACTGGGCTCATATGTTTTATGACTGTATAAAATTGAAAGAATACTGGAAGTCAATTAATGAATTTTTGCAGGCTCTTTTTACAGATAATTTCATTATTTCTAAATCTCTTATATTATTCAACACACCTGTACCTCAAAGTGTTAAAAGGTTAAGCTTCCCTTGTTATGGTCTATTCTAGCAGTGGCTAGGAAAATAATAACTAGAAATTGGATTTCAGATACACCTCCTTCGTTCAATGAATTTAAAAATGTTATGAATATAGTGTGCCATATGGAAATAAACACAATTAGGACTAGAACAAATAGAAAAACATCTTATTTTATTGTATGGGATAATTTACAAAATTTGTTAAAAAAATTTTAATTTCAATAGCATGGTATTTTAGTTTAATTAATTGATCTGATTGTAGTGGATGTCTTTGTAAATACTTTAGTTGTTTTGTTGAATATTATAATAATACCTATTTTTAATTACTTGTATAAAATTGTTATGATATTTCTCTTATATGTTAAAACAATAAACCTGTTTTGAAAAAAAAAAGAAATACTATCAGCTTTAAAGCTGAAATTGTTGTTTTTCCAGTGCCCACTATTGACCCAGATAGAGCCACCATCTCCGGAATCATGTCGCAAAGCAGTAGTAACTTTATTTGGAATACTTTAAGCATTATTCACATCAGAACCAACCAAAATAGGTGAAGTTGGTGTGGCTTGAGTCAACGGCAAACCCAAACTTCCAAATAACTGTAAAGTCGAACCAGAAGACTGTTTCTCAGTTAACAATTTAATTTGAGCAGTATGTTCCTTCAGTTGCTCATTAATTTGATGCAATAAGTCCAAAATATCAGCTGAGGAAGCAATGTTCTCCATCAAGCAACACCAAAACCAACCAGGAACTAGAAAAACACCAAGAAGGTAAAAAAGAGAACCAAGTCCAAGCCGAAAATGGATTTTATTGCAAAAACAAACACAAGAACAACGATTGACCTAGGTTTCGTCGTATCATACATTCTTCTTCAGAATAATTATGCTCGCATAAAGCCACACTTATCTGAAGGCTCACACACGTAATACATTAATTAATTAATTAATTAATCAAGAAAAATTAGCCAACAATCAATTAAAACCAACGACCCACTCTCAGGCGCCTGCTACCTTGCCTCAGTCTCAAATGCTTAAAATGCTGATCAGGAGAAACCAAGCTACCCCCTCCAATTGGAAAATAGATCTCTCCCCTGTAGTTTTGTCTGAACAAGAGTCAGATAAATCTGATGCATCTGAATATGAAGACGTGCAACCCCTCTCCACTTATGAGGATACTGATGCAGAGGATTCCATTTCTTTAGTCCCTCAGAGGATTTTTCCTTTGGGAAAACCCTGCATACTTTAATGGAGCATTTCCAGTGGGAGAGTCAGGACTACCTTCAGTCTAAAAAAAGACTCAGGGAATTCCTAGATCTTCCACAACACAGACCCTTGGCCATCCCCCCGTCTTGGATGTTGTAGAGGATGTTTTCCTCGAATCCAGCTTGACTCCTGGTGCCCTTCCTTCTGCACCCAGAAAACCAGACGGGTATTAGAGTCCCTGACTCTCACAAATATATTTTAGAAATCCTACAGCTGACCCTGAGGTCATTTCTCAAGGGCCAAAAGGGATTAAAGCAACCCCTGTTAAGAATCCCACCCCCTCAGACAGGGATTCTCAAGCATTGGACAGATGAGGTAAAAAAGTATACACCTCAGCTACTCTTGCTATCAGGGCACTAAAATTGTCAGTTCCATATGCTGAAATTTCAGCAACATACCTTGAACTCCTTAAACAAAAAATGTCTTCCTTTCCTGCTTGGGCAGAATCTAAAGATTTACAAGAGTTAATGCATTCTGCAAGTCAAGTAACTAAACACACCTTGCACTGTGGTTTTGACACCCTAGAAACTTCTTGCAGGGCAGCAGTAACTGGATCTGTCATTAGAAGGTCTGCATGGCTTAAGGAACAGCCACTGCCAGACCATGTCAAATCTAAATTGTTGGATGCCCCCTTGCACAAAGGTAACTTATTTGGCACTAAGGCAGAAGAGGTCTTAAAAAAGATGGAAGAAAAAGCAAAATCTATGCAAACAGCTGAGGATTTCTTGCACGTCCAGCCAACTAGGTTCAGCAGGCATTGTCACTCCAAACATTGGTCCTTTCCTGCTTCCAGTAAACCGGGCCAGCCTAGGCCCTGTGGAAGCAGACCACCTAGACAGCAGCCCCAGGGAATGCAGAGATCTAAGCAGTGGACTACCTCTACTTCAAAACCAGAGAGTTCTATGCCCCCCCCCCTTATGGTACGAACTCACAATGACTCACCTCCTCCCTCTGCCCACCGTCACTTACTCCTAGGAAGAAAATTCGCCTTTCACTCAAGCACCTGGAGCACCATTATCAAGGACCATTGGATTCTGAACATTGTCTCTCAGGGATACAAATTTTCCTTCCAACCCCAAAAGGGTACCCAGATCTAACACCAAATCAGTGGGCAGAGGCTCAAAAGCAAATCCTTTCCCTGCTGTCTATGAGGGCAGTAGAGCACGTTCCTGCAGGACAGATAGGTCAAGGTTTCTACTCTAGACTTTTTCTGGTGCCCAGAAAAGAGGACACCTGGCACCCCTTCCTCGATTTATCCATTTCTAAACACCTTCCTGGTGATCCCAAAATTCAAAATGCTCAGCCTCCAACAGCTGCTACACATGCTCTCCAAGGACGCTTGGCTAGCCACCTTGGATCTAAAAGAGGCTTACCACCACATTTCTGTCAGGGAATCATGCAGAAAGTATCTCCGCTTCAGGGCAGGACCCTCAACACTTTCAGTTCTCTGCGCTTCCCTTTGGCTTATCTGCTGCTCCCAGAGTTTTCACAAAATGTCTGGCTCCGGCCATTGCCTTTTGCATATAAAGAAATATTCAGATTTACCCATACCTAGACAACTGCCTTATTCAAGCAGACAGCCAAGAAAAGCTTTCAAGCACCTGGCCTTTGTAAAGACCCTACTAACCTCCCTAGGGTACACGATCAACAAAAAGAAATCCAAACAGGTGCCAAACCAAAGGATAATCTTCCTGGGAACAAGTCTGGACACAGCATCCCAGATGACATACCTTACTCCAGAGAAGCAAATTTTCCTGACAGCCTACTTCTGTCAACTAGCCACCAGTCCCCAGCTATCTGCAAGGAAGATCCTGCAAGCTCTGGGGTTCATGTCATCCCACATACTACTCATTACATATGCCAAATTGCATATGAGGAAACTTCAGTGGTACCTAAAGAGCCTTTGGTGTCAACACTCTCAAGACCTGGAAACTCTACCTATAATTCCTTGCCTCAAAGAAGATTTTCTTTGGTGGGCAACAGCATGCTCCCACAACAAGGGAATGCCTTTCTCCCCACCCCCTCACCACCCAGACCCTCACCACAGACCCATCAGACTATGCTTGGGGTGCACACCTGGCCGGCAGGTGCATACAGGGCCAATGGAGCCCACAGCAAATCCCTCTGCACATCAGTCAAAAAGAGATAGTGGCTGTGCAGCATACCTTAATAGCTTTCAAGCCCCTTCTCTCTCCAGGGGCTCTCCTGTTCAAAACAGAAAATACTACTGAGATGTGGTACATCAACAAGCAGGGAGGGACTCACTGCTACCCTCTATGCAGGCTGGCCATGACCCTTTGGCACACAGCCTCTGCCATGCAACTACACCTGTTAGCACAATTCCTACCAGGCTCTGTCAACTCTCTGGCAGACCAATTAAGCAGAAGTCTTCTGGACCCACACAAGTGGCAACTCAACAGAATTACTTTCACACTAATAACTCAGACATGGGGAACCCCAAAGGTTGACCTCTTTGCCTCCCACACTAACCATCAGCTCAGCAAATTCTGCACCAGGGAGCATCACTGCATGGCTTGGAAAGTGGATGCCCTGTCCTTCCCCTGGGTCAATCTATCGGTCTATGCTTTTCCTCCTTTACCTCTCATACTCAGGGTACTGCTCAAAATAAGGGAGGAAAAACCAAGGACCATTCTTATAGTTCCAGACTGGCCCCGGCAGCACTAGTACCCCTTGCTGTGCAGCCTGTCCCCGCTACCTCCATGGCATCTTCCTCAGATCCCAAACCTGCTGACCCAGAGGGAAGGGGAATTCATGCATCCCCATTTGCAGACACTCAGTTTGGCAGCTTGGCTTGTTCCCTAACCCCGAACCAATCTGCCAACCTCAGTAAACAGATTCTGGATGTTATCCATGAGGCCAGATGTCCTAGCACCAGAAAGTCTTATGCTGATAAATGGAAAAGGTACTGCACCTGGATCCAGGCTAAGGGAGCCAATACGGCACAGCCCTCCCTCCCTCTCATCCTGGATTACTTAGCTGACCTACTGCACAGTGGCCTCTCTTTCTCCTCTATAAAAATTCATGCCTCTGCTATTTCTACTCATTTTCCCACTGAGCAGCCCTTTTTCTCACACCCTCTGATAAAACAGTTCCTAAGAGGGGCTAGCAACTTGAAGCCACCCAGAAGGGCACCAAGACCAGCTTGGGACCTTAACTTTGTATTGGAAAAGCTAACCCTTCCCCCTTTCGAACCAGCTGCTTCTGCAGAGCTAAAATTTATCTCCTGGAAGACAGCATTCCTTCTGGCCATCACTTCAGCCAGACTAACCCATCCTTCATGCTCAAGGTGGTGTCTAGTATGGCTCTCAACCAATCCATTCATTTGCCCACCTTTTTTCCTAATCCCCAGAACAAGGGGGAAAGGATTCTTCACTCTCTAGATGTGCACAGACAGCTCAGATTCTATCTAGACAGGACTAAATCCTTACGAAAGTCTGATCAATTGCTGGTTAGCTTTGCTACAGGGGCAGAAGGCAAAACCATCTCCAAACAAACCATTTCCAAATGGATATAGCACACTGCATCCATTTCTGCTACAAACAGCATGGAAAGCCTCCCCCCAGGGGAGTCAGGACACACTCCACCAGAGCAGCCTCAACGTCTGCAGCCTTCCTTAGAGGAGTCCTGACCAGGGACATCCTGGAGGCTGCCACCTGGACATCTGTTCACACTTTTACCAAGCATTACCATCTGCCTCTCTCCTCCAAATCCAGGGCAGGGTTTGCCTCTGCAGTCTTGCAGGGCATCCTAGCCAGCCCCTAGTTTCCTTGACTGCCTCAACCTTTTCCTCATCTTTGGGAATCAACCCAAATGTGATGACTGCAACAGTGAAACACTAAGAACATAGTGCAGTTGTGTACTCTTACCATAAATGTAGATGTTTGGGTGTATTCACTGTTGCAGTCTTGGTTTCCCTCAGTCCATCCCCCTTTCTTCTCTTTCTCCTTTTATTACCGTTCTAACTTGTTGTTCTCCTTTCCTTACAAGAGACATATTGGTATTTATTTTCCACTGGTGGGGTTCTTCCAAAAGAACCTGGCCTCCTACATGGGGGCTCCTGACAGGTTAGGGCAAGAAAAACTGATGTAATGGCGTCGGCTGCCTTACTTTATACTACTGACGACCTGACGTCAGTCCTCAAGTGACAGCAACTGACGCAGAAATACTAAGTCTCTGGTATTCGGGCCAGCCGAGGGCTACCCTGCAGGGATAACCCAAATGTGTTGACTGCAACAGTGAATACACTCGAACATCTACATTTATGTTAAGTGTACACAACTGTACTTTCTTAACTCTGCCTGGACAAAGCCAGTTCTCAAGCTGTGATTAAAAGAGAGTGCTGAGTGGTTCCACTAGGTCTTGTTTTAGATTTATTAAGCTGCCTGGGATGTTATCTCGTCCCACAGAGGCCATATATTTGGCCTTGGAAAATGCTCGTATTTCCTGTTCATTGTAGATACTCAGTAGAGGACTGGTGTTAGGAGTGCTTTGGTGTATGTCTGGTGGGGACAGGGGGGTTAAGTTGTTGCCAAATCTGTCAGCTAGCAGGTCAGAAATTTTCTCAGGTTTAGTGCGACAGATACTGTCCACTATAAGTTTTGTACACAGCTGAGCATTCCCTTTTAGGTTTTGGTCGTAGCTAAAGAATGCCTTATGATTGTCTTTAGCTAGGGATGCTAATTTAGACTCATGGCTAGCCTTGGTGGACTTAGCAAGATATCTGATTTGCTTGTTCAAGCTATGGAGAGTATTCTTCCTCTGCTGAGTAAGTTCTCTCCTGTTCTTAGAGATCAGTTTCTTTCATTTGTTGTATAGCTTATTTATACTTGCATTCCATCAAGGTGGTTTATTTTTTCGGGAAGACCTGGTTTTGTTCCTGCTGGGTACAGCTGAGTCAATGCATTTGTTAAGTGCCTGTATAGGGCATTTGTGTATTCCTCTGCATAGGAGTCATTGTTGGCTATGTTGGCAGGGGCTTTGAAACTTTTTATACCATCGCTTAGTAGGCAATGGTTTGCTTTGGAGAAATTTTTCAGATCTTTTTATTCCTGTGGGGGTGTCAGGTTTCATCTTTACTTCAAACAAGATAGATTTGTTGTCTGACCTTACCAGGGAGGGCAACACACAGGGAATAGTCCAGGGGCCATCCCCCCCCTTGTTGGTGAGCACTAGGTCCAGGACATTTGTGTCCCTTGTGGGGTTGCAGATGGACTGTTCCAGGGCATTTGAGTTGAAAAAAAGTTTGTAAACCTAATGGTGATCGTGTTGTTGCTCATGCAAGTCTCCCATTCAGTAGAAGGATAGTTGAAATCTCCTATGACCAAGGTGTTTGGCTGTATACTGGATGATTCTAGCAAGTCCAGGTAGGTGGTGTGCTTCTCTTGGTTCATGGTAGAGCACTTGTAGCTAGCAGTGATGTGGAAGGGTATTTTACCTTTAGGTAATTCGACCTGGAGTAGCTCAAGAGAGTCGTACTGTTTCACCGGTCTTGTGGCGTATTTGGATTTAATGAAGATGGCTACATCTCCATCTCTGGTTCTTTCAGTCTCATTTTGGGGTCTGAATGTGTGAAAGGTATTGTAGCCTTGTACTGCCGGGATCCTCTCAGCGGTCTTGAACCAAGTATCAGTGACTGCACAAATGTCAGCATCTTCCAAGGTGAGGAGTGCTTCCATGGAGTGCAGTTTGCTGTTTAAGCTCCTTGCATTAAGCAGCCTGACCTCGCGTTTGTTTTAAGTGGATTTCTTCACATCAGAAGTTTTGTTGTTTGGACATTGCCTAAAAAAGAATGGCAGACATGTCTTCCAGGCAAACAGATACTGGATCCCCCTGGAGTGACAGCAGAAGCAAAGCCAATTATTGAAATCAGTCATTTTTTTGTCTGTATTGTGGCATCATCCTAGGTGAAGGTAGAATGCTGCTTAGGGCTAAGGGACATACCTGCCTGGGTCATATAATCTGCCTGGGATCCCTGGCAAAGCAGCATGGTCTGTCGACCATGTCCTTCTAGGCTGACAAATTTTGGACCCCTTCAGAGTGACACCATTAACTAAGCCAATTGTTAACGCCTGTCATTTTCTGTCTATTTTGTGGTATCATCCTTGGAGACTGTAGAATGCTGCTTAAGGTTAGGGTCTTACCTGCCTGTGAGACGCATTTTGAGAGTTCAGTCATTTCACTCTTCATATAGTCCACGGAGAGGTACATCTCAGGTCATTTACTCCCATGTGGACTATGACAGAGATATACTGGTACTTAGGGGTGAGTGACCTGAGTGCTTGCATGATCTGCCGGATCCTGGCCCCTGACAGGCAACTGACTGTAACCCTCTCTTTATCCATCTTTTTAAGGAAGACATCAGTGTCTCACACAGTGGAGTCACCTATGATCAGAATGTTGGGATTATAAACTGTTTCACCTTATGGGTTTGGTTGAGACACAGTGAGATGTGGCTTTATATGTTGTGCTGGTATGTGTCTTGTTTGTATGAATGTAGGGTTTTTGTGGCCTGGTCTTTGAGGCATGGGTAGGTGACATGTCAGCACATCTGCATATTTAGGCCTTAGTTGGTGGCCCTTTAGTGGATGCAGTCAGTGGTATGCGTCTCTCTCTGACAACATATTTGATGCATTTTGTGTCTGTATGTGAGAGTCTGACCTCCAGTAATAATGTGCAGTTAAATCTTTCTCATATTGTATTTGTCTGTTAAAGAATTAAGTGGTTATCAGTGTACATGAGGCAATTGCTACATTGCCTCAAAATGCCTATGTCTAGCAGGATGTGATGGTAGGAAAGTGCCCATCCATGCCTGCTGCCTTAATATACTTACAAGTGATATGAGTGGTGTGTGTGTTTATAAATGAGACAAGCTGGGGGGGTAGCTGCTTGCTGTAAGTTCAGCTGACCTAGTTTGCAGTACTGCCCAGCACCCAAACTAGCTGCTCACTTTGCAGTGTTAGTGCTGGGTGCTAAGAAGAGGCAATGCTAGCTAAAAAAAAAATTCCAGCTTAATACTGAGTGCTGCTCACTTTGCAAAACCAGTTGCCTGGTGAGTGTTGTGGAATTAGGGTAAAATTCTGAGATAGTTTTATAGGAAAATTTCATTTTTTTGCCATTGGCATATATACAAGGCACAGCTGCACAAAGAGCAGCTTCACACAAACATGAAGCTGAAATACACTTAGAAAAAATGAATAATACACTATCTAAGCCCACAGGCCAATTAGAAAAGCACAAATTGAGATTTGCAGCAGTAATCCTAGCTCAGATGAACAAAATCAGCTCTCTCCTGCCAGTGCAGACTTAGACTTTCTTAATATAAAATGACTGCTTTGGATCCCAGGTGTTGGGAATAACAAACAGATGTGTGGAACTAACCTAAAAATTCAGCACGTGTTCATGAGGTTACATGTCATGTGGCACATGTTCAGTTGTGCTCAATTTAAGAAAGGGACCTCATGGATGTTAGCCCATATCCACAGTATTTGTCTCTTAATTACTCCTTCCAGATACCACAGTAAATGTCAGGTTTCTTTGAGCTGAAATGAGGGGAGAGATCTCCTGCATATGCTAGATGGGCACAGACAGCTCAGATATTGCAGTAAGAGGTAATTTGGGTGACTTTTGAAATTCCGAGGACCATAAGTGTGATGTGTGATCCTTAAAACAGCAAAACTGTGTGTGCAAATGTGAAGGAGCATATACAAAGCCCAGGGGTGTGGTACGTCAAAACATTTGCTATACTCCAGGGTTCTTTACTCTTCGGACTTACTGAGGATGCCATGGTATGCCATAGGGAGGTAATTGTACCCCACCCACATGAGCAGCAAATCAGTAAAAAATAAAGGAAAAATCTAGCCAAGCTAAACTTTTCACTGCATGATTCTTTAAAACCTCTTGCATTAGAGGTAACATGGGATATATGCAAATGACCCCCTTTGTTAGTTGAGATATTTTGTAGACACCCTAATGGTTATGGACATCAGCTGAGTACAACAACCCTGTGTTTCCAAATGTTAGCCAAACATTACACTTATGATCTACTGACAAGGCCATAAGAAGGCTGAAACATGCATGTCCACAACTAGTGGGGTTTGGCTTTATTGGCTTGAATTTGTCCATAACAGACTTAAAAAGAAAAATGTCATGGACATTCAGAACAGCCATATAGCTGAAGCACCTGGTGTCCTTAAGGGGTCATTTGCATATATCCCATGATGTCCTTCAAGAATGCAACTGCAGTCATAACATATGGGTTGTCCTGCCTCAGGCAGCCCTCGGTCGGCCGGATTCCAAAGTCTGGGTCCGACGTCGGCTGATGTCGCATTTCTCTCCGACGTCAGAGCGGCTGGAGTATATAAGCATCAGCTGACGCCATCTTCTTCAGTCTTTCTTGCCGCGTGGTGCCCGAAGCAGAAGCAGTTCGCAAGTGCCGGTCGGTCAGCTCCTGTATTCTTCGTAACTGAAGTCATCAAAAAAGCTAAGTACCCCGTTGGGGACCTTTTCTTGCCTCAGCCGATGTCAGAAATTACTGAAAAAGTAAATAATTGTTTGTCTTGTGGTAAACAAATACCTCATAAGGATTTTCCACTCTTACTGCCTCCCTTGCCTTGGCCCAGACCACGACGTCTCGGCCTGTGCCGCCTGTGCCCGCTTCAACAAGCGCACTCTCAGGTGCTGGGTGGAGTTCGCTGAAGACTTTTTCGGCGAACAATTTGATTATACAATGCCGTCGGAACAACCGACAACGCAGACTCCTAAGAAACGAAAAGACCGGGACTGACATCCTCGGCCCGCGTCTTCCACCGACACCACGTCCAAACTAACCGCGAGTGCCCCGGTTCCCTCTGAGGCGGTTATTCCACCGCTCCGAACCGAAGACACCGCATTACCAATACCTCCGATACCGGAGGCCACTCCGACTCCAGTTATTGATTTTCCTCCGGATACCGAAACCGAGGAAATGCCCGAGGCCATTGCTGTTGATAAGGTCACTCCTGCACGTGGAGCGGCTAGGCCTCCCATGTCCATGTCTATCAAGGCCTACACACGTGCCAAGGCAGCCAGCAAGTCCAAGCATCTTACTGCTAAAACCTTACCTCAGCCTACTCCTGAAACTCAAATCATTAGTCCATGGCCGCAGATTTAATTTCCCTGATCAGAGGTTCCCAGGCCCATCCTGAGAGAGGATCCCAGCCTCCTCCTGATAAGAGGCCCAGGGTTGAACCCTCTGACCCTCTGCCTTCAGATGAAGATTCTGAGGACTCTGTTCACTCCGAAAGCCAGGAAGAGCCCTTCCAGACCTATGAGGATTCAGATGCAGAGGACTCCATTCCCTCGGCCTCTCCTCCTGAGGATATTTCTTTTGGGGAAGTTCTGCATTCCATGAGGGAGCATTTTAAGTGGCAAGGCCAGGAATTTTCTGATTCCAGAAAGCACCTTCGAACCTTCCTCAAAAAGCCTCAACACAGACCCTTAGCTATTCCTCCTGTGCTTGATGTTTTGGATGACTTATACTCTGACTCCAGTGTTACCCCTGATACTCTTCCTCCTGCTCCTGTCAAGCCTGACAGATACTATAGGGTCCCAGAAACCCATTCTCATTTATTTAGGGCCCATGCTGTTGATTTAGAAACAATTTCCCAGGGGCCTAAAGGGGTTTCAGCTACCACCTCCAAAAATCCTTTGCCTTCCGACAGAGAAGCAAGGTCCTTAGAGAGATGGGGGAAGAAGGTCTACACCTCTACTACTTTATCTATGAGAGCTCTCAATTGTCTCTTTCACATGTTTCAATATCAGGATTTCCTGTTAGATGATTTACAGAAAAGATTGGCCTCTCCTGAACCTTTAGATAGGAAGTCTTTGCAGGAGGCTGTGCATAACTCTCAGCAGGTTAGCAATCATTTTTTACAGTGTGGATATGATGCATTGGAGGCTTCATGTAGGGCAGCTATGACAGGGGCGGTCATTCGTAGACATGCATGGTTAAAAGAACAACCTTTACCAGATCATGTTAAGGCAAAACTTCTTGATGCACCCTTGGAAAAGAACAAGCTTTTTGGTGCTAATGCTAAAGATGTGTTAAAGTCCATTGAGGAAAAAGCCAAGTCAGTTCAGACAGTCAAAGATTTCCTCCAGGTTCAGCCGCCCAGATTCAGCAGGAACTGGCCTTCTAAAAACTGGTCCTTTCCTAATCCTGAAAGATTTCAAAGGGGCAAAAACGGGCGTGCCCAAGGAAGAGGGCAATACAGAGGATCCTACAGGGGACGACAATGGCAACCAGCAAACCAAAGAAGTGACACAGGGGTTTCTCCTGCCCCGCAGGGACAATCTCAATGACTTTCCTCTACTTCCGCTGACCAAGGAGCAAACTGAAGCTCCTTTGGGCGGAAAGTTATCTCTGTTTTCAAAAAATTGGCACAAACTGACAAAAGACAAATGGATTTTGTACATTATAGACCATGGTTACAGGTTCCACTTTCATACCTTGCCAAGAAAACAAGGCATGCCAAACCTTCCACAAAATCAGAGGGCAGAGGCTATCAAGCAAATTTTTCTGCTTGCTCAGATCAAAGTAATAGAAAAAGTTCCACAACAAGAACAAGGTCAGGGATTTTATTCAAGACTGTTCCTTGTTCCAAGAAAAGAAACTCAATGGAGACCAATACTGGACTTGTCCGCTCTAAACACTTTTCTCATAGTACCAAAGTTCAAAATGCTGACTTTACAGCAACTCCTTCCCATGCTGGGCAAGGGGTCTTGGCTGATTACTCTGGACCTCAAGGAGGCATACCTGCATGTCCCTATCAGACACAGCTGCAGAAGATACCTCAGATTTCTTGCAGGGCCAGAGCATTATCAATTCTCAGCATTGCCATTTGGCTTATCTACTGCGCCCAGAGTATTCACGAAATGCCTGGCATCAGTAATTGCTCATTGCAGGCTCCAGGGGATTCAAATCTACCCATACCTGGACGATTGCCTCATACAAGCAGACAACAAACTAACCTTGACAAAAAAACTTGAATTATGTCATACACTTGCTACAGGCTCTGGGATACACAGTCAACTTTCAAAAGTCAAGACTTCAGCCATCCCAGCAAATAACCTTCTTAGGAGCCAAACTAGATACAGCCTCTCAAATGGCTTACCTGACAGAAGACAAGCAAAAGAAGTTAACTCATTACTTCAAAAGTTTATCAAAGCTCACCCAGATGACTGCAAGGAGTTTCCTACAGGCCCTGGGTTACATGGCATCCTGCATTCTCTTGGTCCCACTAGCAAGACTACACATGAGAAAGCTTCAATGGTACTTAAAAAGCTTATGGTCTCAACACAGCAACAACCTAGAAGCAACTATTCCACTCATTCCATGTCTTCAAAAGGAATTTCTATGGTGGGCCACAGTAAGCCAGTTAAACACAGGCATGTCATTCAGAAAACCTCAGATAACACAGACAATGACCACAGACGCCTCAGACCTTGGATGGGGGGGCGCACATGGAGGGCAGATGTATTCAAGGGCAATGGTCCCCAAAGGAAACACATCTGCATATCAACCAAAAAGAAATGCTAGCAGTAATGCATGCCATCGAGGCCTTTGGACAACAACTTCAACAAGGCCACCTACTAATACGGACAGACAACACCACTGTGATGTGGTACATAAACAAGCAGGGGGGCACTCATTCTTACCCCCTTTGCAGACTGACAATGAATCTTTGGGAAAAATCACTGGGTCTAAACATACAGCTACAATCCCAGTTTGTTCCAGGCAAAGACAATGTTCTGGCGGACAGTTTAAGCAAGAATTTCCTTGACCCCCACGAATGGAGGCTACATCCAGATACCTTTATACGACTCACCTCGACATGGGGCAGGCCAGACGTGGACCTATTTGCCTCCACCTCAATCATCACTTACAAAAGTTCTGCTCAAGGACATATCATCCACAAGCATGGAAAGTAGATGCCCTCTCATTCAACTGGAGCTCCCTAATAATTTATGCATTTCCACCCCTGCCACTGATGACCACAGTGTTATTAAAGATCAAGGCAGAGCAACCGAAGGGGATCCTAATAGCTCCAGACTGGCCAAGACAACACTGGTACCCACTACTACGGAGCATATGTCACAACAAACGTGGGCCCTTCCACAATGGCCCCAACTTTTGACTCAACACAACTTCAGGACTGTTCATCCCAACATCCAGACTCTACAGCTAACAGCTTGGGAAATCCCATAAATAACCTCAATTTACCTCTCTCCAAGGAAGTTCAGCGGATACTAACAGAAGCCCGCAGACCATCCACCAGAAAGGCTTACTCAGCCAAATGGAAGAGATTCAGCATTTGGAATACCAACAAGGGTCATGATGCATCACTTTTGAGCATTCCACTCATTCTGGAATACTTGGCAGATATGTTACATAACGGACTCTCATACTCTTCCATAAAAATACATGCTTCAGCTATCTCAGCTGGATACAACACTGATCCACCTGTGTTTTCACATCCTTTGCTAAGGCAATTTCTTAGAGGAATCAAGAATATAAAGCCCCCAAGAAAGGCACCAGTACCAGCTTGGGACCTCAATTTTGTCCTAGAAAAATTGACTCTACCTCCCTTCGAGCCAGCAGCTTCTGTGGATTTACAATTTCTTTCCTGGAAGACAGCTTTCCTGCTGGCCATAACCTCAGCAAGAAGGGTTTCAGAATTACAGGCCTTAATGGCAATACCACCGTTCATAACCTTTCACAGAGACAGGGTCTGCCTACGAACCAACCCTACTTTTCTGCCAAAAGTGGTATCCAGGGTTTCTTTAAATCAAGCAATTCACCTGCCTACTTTGTTTCACAATCCTGAGAACAAAGGGGAAAGACTGTTACATACCTTGGACATACACAGACAACTTCGCTACTACCTAGACAGAACCAAGACCAGTAGGAAGTCTGATCAACTTTTTGTAGCTTACGCCCCTGGAGTACAAGGAAAAGCAATTTCCAAACAGACAATTTCAAAATGGATTGGACATTGCATCAGATTCTGTTATTCCTTCCATGGAAAGAGTGTGCCAGCCAATGTCAGACCACACTCCACCAGAGCTACAGCCACCTCTACAGCTTTTTTAAGAGGGGTGCCTACAAAAGACATTCTAGAAGCTGCTACATGGAGCTCCGTGCATACATTTTCCAAACACTACAACCTCCCTTTATATTCCAGATCCAGAGCAGGCTTTGCTTCGGCAGTCCTGCAGGGATTGATAGCTACACCATCCTTTTCCTAGAGCATACCACCTCCCCCAGCTAAGCTATGGTATTCAACCCATATGTTATGACTGCAGTTGCATTCTTGAAGGACATAGTACTATTTTGTACCTACCATAAATGTAGATGTCCGATAGATATGCAACTGCAGTCGGGTTTTCCCTCCCTCCTCCACCTCTATGCCTTGGGTCCACTCCTCTCCCTATTATCCTTAGCTGGGGATATCTGTTATGGTGTATCTGTTTATTGCTTATTTATTGTCTGGAAACCTATTTTTGTCTTCCAATTTGATTACAGCCTTCATTGGAGGGCACCTGGCATCTGGGGCAAGAAACACTGAAGAAGATGGCGTCAGCTGATGCTTATATACTCCAGCCGCTCTGACGTCGGAGAGAAATGCGACATCAGCCGACGTCGGACCCAGACTTTGGAATCCGGCCGACCGAGGGCTGCCTGAGGCAGGACAACCCATATGTTATGACTGCAGTTGCATATCTATCGGACATCTACATTTATGGTAGGTACAAAACTGTACTTTACCTCTAATGCAAGAGATTCTAAGGAATCACACAGTGAAAAGTCTATCTTGGCTAGATTTTTCTTTTAGATTTTACTGTATGGTTTATCTGTGTGACCTTGTTACCCATTATTTCACATGAGCAACAAAGAAAAAAAGTGAGGCTAGTAACTGAAGAAATGGAAGTTCCAACATCTACCCTTTGCAGAAATTCTCTTTTCCGGCTTAATCAGTTTGAGTGCTTGTCTGTTTACATTCTGCCTCTCTTTCAGCAGTCCAGCTTGATATGGATAGCATTACCTTTCAAATAAGGCTTTAGACGTCTCAGTTCAAGACCTTTATTTTACTGTTTGATGATACAGTGGAAAGAATTATGTCGTTGTAAACAAGGCTGAAAGTTAAGTAGTACACATGTTTAAGCCAGTTTTCTTACAGTTTTGTTTAAGAATTCATTAAATGCAATACATGGGAGTAGTGGGCTAGAAAGAATAATTTTGGTGTTGCATGCTGCCTTGGGGCAGAAATTATAGATGTTCTTTGTGTTTCACTGTTGCAGTCATCACATTTGGGTTATCTGCTTGCAGTAGCCCTCAGTCGGCTTGATTATCAAAGTCTTGGATCCTGCGTTGCTGTCTAATCTTCCATGACATCAGGTAGTCTGGTATAAAGCATGCAGCTGACACCATTACATCAGTCTTTCTTGCCGTGGTGCCCGAAGCAGAAACAGTTCGCAAGTGCCGGTCGGCCGACTCCTGAAATTTCATTTTCGAGTTTCAGATCCGAAGTCTTCAAGTAAGTTACTTACCTCATTGGGGATCCTTTTTCTTGCTCTAAACCGATGTCAGTAAAAGTTAACAATTGTATTTCTTGTGGAAAGCAAATACCTCATAAAGATTTTAATTCGTACTGCATTCCTTGCTTAGGCCCAGACCACGACGTACCTCGCTGTCGGTTTTGTGCCTTATTCAAACCTCATACTATTCGTTGTGTGTTCATTTACACATCTAAATATTTTGGTACTCGATTCAATTATCCAGAAATGGCTTCGGTAAGCCACCTGACTACAGACATTCTGAAAAAACGCAAAGATAAAGACAGAGACAGACCGCATAGGTCCAAAGCTGCCGACGACACTTCTCCTAAGCTAGTCGCCAGTTCGCCGGTACTCAGTGAGGCGCTTTCGCAGTCCCTGATACCTGCTACTTCAGGTTCGCAGGTGTCTACTGAGACCCATTCAGAGTCCGGTATGCCACAAGATGCTTCTTCGACTGTGGAACCTGCAGATATCTCTACCTTGGATGGGTGCAGAGCCTCTGTGCAGGCACCGGCTTCTGAGGGTGTATTCAGGCCTACTGACTTGCATATTAAACCAACGTCATCTTCTTCTTCAAGGCCTAAAACTCAATCCATGCCTAGAAAACTGATGCCCAGACTGCATGGTCAGGCCCCTATGCCTAAAAACAAATGATAAGAATGGCTGAAGACCTTATTACTCTAATCAGGGGAAGCCACCCTTCCCCCTCTAAGAGACTGGTTTTCCTTCTGATTCTTCTGATCAGGATTCTGAAATTTCTGTTTTCTCTGATGACCAGGATTTGCCCTTATCTACCTATGAGGATTCTGATGCAGAGGACTCCATTCCCTCTGCTTTCCCTCCAGAGGATTTCTTTTTTGGTGAAATGTTGCATACTCTTAGGGAGCATTTCCGCTGGGAAAACCAGGATTACTCTGACTCCAAAAAGAGGCTTAGGGAATTCTTACTCCTGCCTCAACACAGGCCTTTAGCTATCCCTCCTGTACTGGACATTGTAGATGATGCCTTCTCGAAATCTAGCCTGGCCCCTGACACTTTACCTCCTGCTCCCAGAAAACCTGATAAGTATTACAGGGTACCTGACTCTCACAAGTTCATCTTTAAAAATCGTACTGCGGATCCTGAAACCATTTCACAGGGACCCAAGGGCATTAAGGCTACTACTGCCAAAAATCCTACCCCCTCTGATAGAGATTCCAGGGTGCTGGATAGATAGGGTAAGAAGGTATACACTTCTGCAACTTTGGTCATTAGGGCCTTAAACTGCCAGTTACATATGTTAAAGTATCAGCAGCATATTACTGGATTGCTTAAACAGAAAATGATGATGATTCCTGACTGTGCTGAAAATAAAGAATTACAGGATTTAATGCATTCTGCTGAACAAGTTGGAAAACATACTTTTCAATGTGGTTTTGATTCATTAGAGGCATCTTGCAGGGCTGCTGTCACTGGGTCTGTACTTAGAAGGCATGCTTGGCTTAAGGAGCAATCTTTGCCAGATCATGCTAAAGCTAAATTACTGGATGCTCCCTTAAACCAAGACCGCCTGTTTGGCAACAACGCAGAAGAAGTACTTAAAAAGATGGAGGAAAAAGCTAAATCTATGCAAACTGTTAAAGATTTCCTGCAAGTACAGCCTCCAAGATTTAGTAGGCATTGGCCCTCTAAGAATTGGTCCTTTCCTGCCTCTTCCAGGCCTTCTCATTCCAAACCGTGAACCAGCAGGGCACCCAGGCTTCAGTCCCAAGGTACTCACAGGCCTAAGCAGTGGGGGGCTCCCACTTCCAAAGCAGGGAGTAGTAAGACTCCCCTCTGTGGTAAATTGTTTCAGTGACTTAACTTTAAACCTTCCAAGCCCTGCTCAACTGACTGTTCCTTTAGGGGGAAAGATTGCCCTGTATGCAAAAATTGGGGACTCATTAACCAAGGCAAATGGGTTTTAAATATAGCTTCCCAAGGATACAGATTCCACTTCCACTCCTTACCAACCCCAAATGGTTGGCCAGACCTACCCCCAAATCAGTGAGCAGAGGCTCAAAAACAAGTTTGCTCTCTTTTAAGCATTGTGGCTATTCAACCTGTCCCAGAAGAAGAATGGCGGCAAGGTTTCTACTCAAGACTTTTCATCATACCCAGAAAAGACGATTCCTGGTGTCCTGTCCTGGACCCGTCTATCCTAAACACATTTTTGATGATCCCAAAATTCAAGATACTAACTCTTCATCAGCTGTTTCCCATGCTAGGCAAAGATGCCTGGTTGGCAACGCTGGATTTAAAGGAAGCCTACCTGCACATCCCAATAAGAGAATCTTGCAGAAGATACCAACGCTTCAGAGCAGGCTAAAGGCACTATCAGTTCTCTGCACTGCCCTTTGGCTTGTCTACTGCACCCAGAGTATTCACAAAGTGCCTAGCTCCAGTCATTGCATTTTGCAGGCAAAGAAATATTCAAATATACCCATACCTAGATGATTGTCTAATTCAGGCAGAAAGCCAGGACATACTATTAAATCATCTGGCATTTGTAAAGAAATTGCTTACTTCTCTGGGGTACACCATAAACGAAAATAAATCATATCTTGTACCCTGCCAACAAATTGTATTCCTGGGAGCAAGCTTGAATACAACTTCCCAGATGGCCTATCTCACGCCAGAGAAACAAGTTCATTGGGCAGCTTACTTCAAGCTACTGGCCACAAACACCCAGCTATCTGCAAGGAAAATGCTGCAAGCCCTGGGGTTCATGGCCTCTTGCATTCTACTAATTCCATATGCAAGACTGCATATGAGGAAACTACAATGGTATCTAAAAAGCCTATGGTGTCAGCATTCTCAGGATCTAGAATCAATGATTCCTATCATACCTTGTCTACAGATAGAGTTCCTTTGGTGGGCAGAGGCCTGCCACCAAAACAAGGGACTGCCATTCACTCTACCCCCTGCCGCCCACACCCTAACAATAGACGCATCAGACAATGCATGGGGGGCTCACTTGGCAGGGCAGTGCATTCAGGGTAAATGGAACCCAAGTCAAATGCACCTGCATATCAGTCAAAAAGAAATGTTAGCTGTACAGAATGCTCTGACAGCCTGGACCCCATTCTTCCATGACAATTATTGGTAAAGACGGGCAACACCACTGTTATGTGGTACATAAACAAGCAGGGGGGAACCCACTCATACCCTCTCTGCAGACTAGCCATGGCTCTGTGGAACAGAGCCTTGAGCTACCAAGTGCACCTAGAGGCTCAGTTCCTGCCAGGAAAGCTAAATACACTGGCAGATGACCTAAGCAGAAATCTCATGGACCCACACGAGTGGAAACTGGAACCAAAGATATTCAACATGTTGAGAAACAAATGAGGGATCCCAGAGATAGACCTGTTTGCCTCCCCCCAAAACTACCAATTGGACAAATTCTGCACAAGGATTCCCCACAAACAAGCTTGGAAAGTGGCTGCCCTGTCCTTCACCTGGAAAAACCTGTCAGTTTATGCCTTTCCCCCTCTGCCTGTCCTCTCCAGGGTACTACTGAAGATCAAACAGGACAAACCAAGGACAATATTGATTGCACCAGACTGGCCACGCCAACACTGGTACCCCCTCTAGCACAGTGTGTCACTGCTGGCACCATGGCACCTGCCTCAGACCCCTGCCCTGCTGTCCCAGCAGGAGGGTCAGATTCTGCACCCACAGCTTCAAACCCTGAACATGGCAGCCTGGCTAATTACCTGATCTCTCCGTTACCACCTCTCACTAAGCAAGTGATGGATGTCATTCTGGAGGCAAGGAGGCCTAGTACTAGAAAATCCTATGCTGAAAAGTAGAAAAGTTTTTCTGTTCCTGGAGCCATACTAAGAGTATGGGCACAACAACGCCCAATTTACCTCATATTCTTCAATACTTAACTGAGATGTTTCACAAGGGCCTTTCCTTTTCCTCCATCAAAAATCATGCCTCAGCCATTTCTGCTCATTACAATACAGAGCCACCCCTCTTCTCTCATCCACTGCTGAAGCAATTCCTCAGAGGGGCCAAAACCTTAAGACCACCCAGGAGAAGCCCCTACACCAGCCTGGGTCCTTAACTTTGTATTGGAAAAGCTCACTCTACCTCCCTTTGAGCCAGCCGCAAATGCAGAGCTGAAATTCCTTTCTTGGAAAACAGCCTTCCCTTCTAGCCATTACTTCAGCAAGAAGGTTGTCTGAATTACAGGCTCTCATGGCAGTGGAGCCTTTCATCATCTTTCATGCGGCCAGGGTTTCCTTCAGGACCAATCCCTCCTTTATGCCCAAGGTGGTATCCAGTGTGGCCCTTAATCAGTCCATTCATTTGCCAACCTTCTTTTCTAATCCACAGAACAAAGGGGAATGAATACTGCACTCCTTGGACGTGCACAGACAACTTAGATTTTGCTTGGACAGGACTAAGCCTCTCAGGAAATCTGAACAGCTGCTGGTTGCATTTGCTGCAGGGTCAGAGAGGAAGGCCATTTCAAAGCAAACCATTTCTAAGTGGATAGACCATTGCATTCATTTCTGCTGTAAGCACCATGGAAAACCTACCCCACAGGGGATAAGACCACATTCAACCAGGGCTGCATCTACCTCTACAGTCTTTCTCAGAGGTGTCCCTACCAGGGACATCCTAGAAGCTGCTACTTGGAGTTCTGTACATACCTTCACCAAGCATTACCACTTGCCTATTTTTTCTAAATCCAGAGCTGGCTTTGCCACTGCAGTCTTGCAGGGTCTTATAGCTGGTCCTAATGTTATCTAATTACCTCCTCCCATCCTCAGCTTTGGGAATCTATCCAAATGTGATGACTGTTGCAGTGAGACATGAAAAACATAGTACAGTTGTGTACACTTACCATAAATGTAGATGTTCGAGTGTATTCACTGTTGCAGTCTTGGTTACCCTTCCTCCAACCCCCTGACTTCTGTTGACTATACCTCTGTTCTTGTTTGCTATGCTTAAAGCTTTTTGGTGTATTTGATTTTTCGTTGGAGGTGTAACCTTGTATATAATTGCTTCCCATTATGGGGGCACCTGACATCTGGGGCAAGAAAAATTGATGTAATGGCGTCGGCTACATGCTTTATACCCCTGACTACCTGACGTAATGAAACGGCAACCGACGCAGGACCCAAGGCTTTGATAATCAGGCCGACTGAGGGCTACTGCAAGCAGATAACCCAAATGTGATGACTGCAACAGTGAATACACTCGAACATCTACATTTATGGTAAGTGTGCACAACTGTACTTTACTACTGACCTCTTTAAGAAGTGGTACATATGCAAGTCTGATATGCAGATCATTGTTGGTGCTTTTATTGTGGCAGGGTTAATCTTAGTGTTGTGTTAGATATGCCAATAATCATTTTATTGTTTTTATTTAGGAAAAAGAAGACAAAGTACTACTGCAGGCTGAGGTACAGCACCTAAGACGAGATAACATGCGTCTTCAAGAGGAGTCTTTAATAGCAGCTGCTCAACTGAAGAAATTTACAGAATGGTTCTTTAGCACTATTGACAAAAAGCCCTAAGTCTTTGGGATCCAGAAAGGGAATATTGACATTTGACATGTACTAGAATGTAAACATGCAGTATACACAATTGTTACCTTGGTATGTTTTTACTTGTGTCCTACATCCAACACAGTATTCACTTGAATTTTGAAAAGTAATAAGAATATCATAATACTCATCATGAGAGAAACTGAGCCAGACTTTTCCATGTTGTCTGTGTTTTGTCCCGAGATGAATGTAACTCCTGTTATCAGTTTAAAGGTGTTATTTACAAGTTTGTTGTATTTGGTTCACCTCAAGATGAGTTACTGTAGAAATTTCTTATATTTTTAGGCATATTGATGAAATATATTTATGGAGCCTTGATTGGCTTTTACATTCTTGTAACATAAAACAGTTGGGCCTAAGCTTTGTTGTGAAAGGTGCTCTATTTTTTGTAAGTAGTTTATTGCCACAGTTAACAGTGACATAGCAATAAGGAAGGAGGTATAGTGAATAGTCGCAAAACTGTATTTAAATAGCACTAATGAGTTAAATACTAATTAGACTACAGTTAAGTTAGAAGTTATTTATTTGCAGGGTTAAACGGTGCCTGATACAAGTAATGTTTTAAAAGATGCTCATGCCTTGTTAATGGCTCACTGGTCTTATTCTAATTTGTTTACTTTTGTATAGTTGATGTTCATTTCCAGCAGTTATCATACAGTTCATTAGAACTAATCAGGTGTGAGCCAGCGTATATCACTTGTACAATGCCAAAATTGTTTATCTCTGTACAGAGCTTTGAAGAAGTGTCTTGTATTTAACACTTTTTTTATTTAAACTTTATTTAACCTTAAATTTTTAATTTTATAAGAGTTTTGTTTATCTGCACTATGAGGACAGTTGACTGTAAGCTGTGTTTGTAGCTTGTCAGAACTGTACTGATAATTTCTTAGAAATTCTAACATTTGGATGCTGCTAGTACACGATTCATTTGTTTGCTTTTGCAAATGTCTTTTTTAGACATTTTTGAGATTTGACATACTTTTGCTTCTTTTTTAATAAATGTAAAAATATACAGTCACATGTAATATATTGTGTTTTGTTGTTTTAGATGACCTGTACAGACATTAAACTGAGATATTAAAAAAACAACAGTTGTCAGTTATTGCCATTTGTGGACACTTACTGATAATTTGTCAACTGCCAATCTCACCATCATTCTCAGTCTTTCTTTAGGCATGTTTGTTCTCATATCATATTAGATCACAGAAATTGTGCTTGCACTCAGGTTTCCACTGCCCCCACCCCCCCACAGTATCTTTGGAACCAAGTCATTGTCTGTTGGCATGACATGAGGGCCCATTTTGTTTTTTTCAGTTTAGCATCCCATACAGTTTACAGTATTCTTATTTAAGAAAATCTCTGCATGCTTTTTCAACTGACAGTACTGTATTTTGCAAGAAACTTCCGAGTGAGATCACTGCTTACATTTGGTTTGTACATGCGTATACATGTTATACCTCCTGTATAACCAAACCTGCTGTTAGCTCTGGTTAAGAATTAAGTAGCTTTTCATTGACTGGAGTTTGTACAAAATTCTGACTGGAGCAGGTTTTAGGCAGATGTTCTTCGTGTTTCACAGTTGCAGTCATTACATTTGGGTTCTCTGCTTGCAAGTAGCCCTCAGTCGGCCTGAATTAACAAAGTCTTGGGTCCTGCATTGGTTGCTGTCCCTTCTTCCATGATGTCAGGTCGTCAGGGGTATAAAACATGCAGCCGGTGCCATTACATCAGTCTTTCTTGCCGTGCGGTGCGCAAAGCAGAAGCAGTTCACAAGTGCCGGTTGGCCGACTCCTGAAATTTTCGTTTTCGAGTTTCAGAACCGAAGTCTTCAACTAAATAAGTACCCCATTGGGGAAACTTTTTCTTGCTCCTTACCGATGTCAGTAAAAGTTAATAATTGCATTACTTGTGGAAAGCGAATACCTCATAAAGATTTTTATTCGTACTGTATTCCTTGCCTAGGTCCTAACCACGACGTACCTTACTGTCGGTTTTTGTGCTTTATTTAATCAGCGCACTATCCATCGTTTGTATATTTTTGCCTCTAAATATTTCGGTTCTTGAGAGAAATATTTATGGAGCCTTGATTGGCTTTTACATTCTTGTAACAGAAATGTCGTCGGTTAGCCATCCGACTACCGGGATTCCGAAAAAATGCAAAAATAAAGACAGAGACAGGTCGCCGAGGTCCAAACCTGCCGACGATGCTTCTCCTATGCCAGTTGCCAGTTCACCGGTACTCAGTGAGGTGCTTTCGCAGCCCCTGATACCTGCTACTTCTGATTCACAGACCTCTACTGAGACCTATTTGGAGTCCGGTATACCGCGAGATGCTTCAACTATGTAACCCGCGGATGTGTCTACCTTGGATGGGTCCGGAGCCGCTGTGCAGGCACTGGCTTTTGAGGGTGTATTCAGGCCTACGGACTTGCATATTAAACCAAAGCCTCCTTCTTTACGTAGGCCTAAATCTCGATCCATGCCTAAAAATGATGCCCAGGCCACATGCTCAGGCCTCTATGCCTAAAAAACAAATTATAAGAATGGCTGAAGATCTAATAACTCTAATCAGAGGTAGCCAACCCCCTCTTCTAAGAGGCCTAGGACTGAAGTTGATTATGAATCTTCTGATCAGGATTCTGTTTTTTTCTGATGATCTGGATTTGCCCTTATCTACTTATGAAGATTCTGATGCAGAGGACTCCATTCTCTCTGCTTCCCCTCCTGAGGATTTTTCTTTTGGGGAAACCTTGCATACTCTAAGGGAGCATTTCCACTGGGAAAGCCAGGATGTTTCTGATTCAAAAAAGAAGCTTAGGGATTTCCTTCTCCTACCTCAGCATAGGCCTTTAGCTGTTCCTCCTGTACTAGACATTGTTGATGCTTTTTCGGAATCTAGTTGGCCCCTGATTCCCTGCCTCCTGCTCCCAGAAAACCTGACAGATACTACAGCATCCCTGAGTCCCACAAGTTCCTTTTTAAAAATCCTATTGCAGATCTAGGGGCTGTTTCACAGGGGCCCAAGGACATTAAGGCTTCTACTGCTAAAATCCTACTCCTTCTGATAGAGACTCTAGGGTGCTGGATAGATTGGGTAAGAAGGTTTACACTTCTGCAACCTTGGCCATTATGGCTTTAAACTGTCAGTTTCATATGCTAAAGTATCAACAACATGTTATTGGACTGCTTAAACAGAAAATGATGTTGATTCCTGACTGTGTGAAAAATAAAGAATTATAGGATTTAATGCATTCTGCTGAACAAGTTGGAAAACATACTTTGCAATGTGGTTTTGATTCATTAGAGGCCTCTTGCAGGGCTGCTGTTAATGAGTCTGTGCTCAAAAGGCATGCTTGGCTTAAGGAGCAATCTTTGCCTGATCATGTTAAAGCTAAATTGTTGGATGCTCCTTTAAATCAGGACCGCCTGTTTGGCAACAAGGCTGAGGAAGTTCTTAAAAAGATGGAATATAAAGCTAATTCTATGCAAACTGTTAAAGATTTTTTACAAGTTCAGCCTCCTAGATTTAGTAGGCACTGGCCCTGTAAGAACTGATCCTTTCCAGCCCCTTCCATGTCTTCTCAAGCCAAACCCAGACCCAGCAAAAATCCCAGGTTTCAGTCCCAGGGGACACACAGAACTAAGCAATAGGGGGCCTCCACTTCCAAATCAGGGAATAATAAGACTCCCCCCTATGGTAAACTGTCTCTACAACTTCCTTTTAAAATTTGCAAGCACTTATCAACTGACTGCTCCTTTGGGGTAAAGATTGCTCTTCATGCAAAGAATTTGGGAACTCATTACCCAGGACAAATTGGTTTTAAATAATAGTGTCCCAGGGATACAGATTTCACTTCCACACATTGCCAACACGAAGCGGGTGGCTGGACCTACCCCCAAATCAGTGAGCAAAGGCCCAAAAACAAGTACTTTCTCTCTTAAGCATGGGGGCTATTCAACTGGTACCAGAAGAGGAAAAGGGACAAGGTTTCTACTCGAGAATTTTCCTGGCACCCAGAAAAAGATAATTCATGGCGTCCTATCCTGGACCTGTCTACTCTAAACACCTTTTTGGAGATTCCGAAATTCAAGATGCTGACTCTTCACCAATTACTTCCTATGCTAGGCAAAGATGCCTGATTGGCAACACTAGATTTAAAAGAAGCATACCTGCACATCCTAATCAGGTAATCTTGCAGAAGATACCTACGCTTCAAAGCAGGCTACACACACTATCAGTTCTCTGCACTGCCTTTGGCTTATCTACTGCACCCAGGGTATTCACAAAGTGCCTAGCTCCAGTTATTGCATTTTCAGGCAAAGAAATATTCAAATATACCCTTACCTGGATGATTGTCTAATTCAGGCAGAAAGCCAGGACATACTTTTGAATCATCTGGCCTTTGTACAAGGGGTTCTAACTTGTCTGGGGTACACCTTAAATGAAAAGAAGTCACACTTGGTACCCTGTCAACAAATTATATTCCTGGGAGCAAGCTTGAATACAACTTCCCAGATGGCTTACCTCACGTCAGAGAAACTAATTTGACAACCTACTTCAGACAAGTTGCCACAAAAACCCTGCTCTCTGCAAGAAAAATACTGCAAGCCTTGGGGTTCATGGCCTCCTGCATTCTTCTAATTTCATATGCAAGCAGTGGTATCTAAAAAGCCTATGGTGTCAATATTCTCAAGAACTGGAAACAATGATTCCTATCATATTTTGCCTACACCTAGAGTTCTTTTGGTGGGCAGAGGCGTGCCACCAAAAGAAGGGACTACCTTTCACACCACCCCCTGCCACCCAAACCCTAACAACAGACACATCAGACTATGCATGGGGGGCTCACCTGGCAGTGAAGTGCATTCAGGGCAAATGGAACCCAAGTCATATGCACCTGCATATCAATCAAAAAGAAATGTTAAGGACCACATTCTTCCAGGACAACTAATGGTAAAGACTGACAACACCACTGTTTTGTGGTACATAAACAAGCAGGGGGGTACACATTCTTAACCTCTCTGCAGACTAGCCATGGCATTGTGGAACACAGCCTTGAGCTACCAAGTACACCCACAAGCTCAGTGCCTGCCAGGAAAATTAAATACACTGGTAGATGGACTAAGCAGAAACCTCATAGACCCACACAAGTGGAAACTGGAACCAAGGATTTTCAACATGTTGACAAGCAAATGGGGGAGCCCAGATTTAGACCTGTTTGCCACTCCCCAGAACTACCAATTGGACAAATTTTGCACAAGGACTCCCCACAAACAAGTCTAGAAAGTGGATACTCTGTCCTTCAGCTGGAAAAACCTATCAGTCTATGCCTTCCCCCCTCTGCCTCTGCTCTTCAAAGTGCTACTAAAAATCAAACAGGACAAACCAAGGATGATTTTGATTGCTCCAGACCGGCCGTGCCAACACTGGTACCCCCCTCCTGTGCAGTGTGTAACAGTTATCTCCATGGCATCTGCGTCAGACTTCTTCTCTGCTGTCTCAATAGGAGAACCAAATTCTGCACCCTCAGTTTCTAACACTGAAACTTGCAGCCTGGCTAATTACTTAATCTCTCCTTTACCATCCCTCAGCAAACCTGTGATGGATATCATTTTAGAGGCAAGGAGGCCTAGTACTAGAAAATCTCATGCTGAAAAATGGAAAAGATTCTGTGCCTGGAGCCAATTTCAAGGGATGAGCACAGCAGCACCCAATTTACCACATATTTTGCAATACTTAACTGAGATGCTTCACAAGGGCCTGTCTTTTTCCTCCATTAAAATCCACGCCTCAACCATTTCAGCTCATTATAACACAGAACCTCCCCTCTTCTCTCATCCACTGTTCAAGCAGTTCCTCAGAGGGGCCAAGAATTGGAGACCACCCAGGAGAGCTCCAACCCCAGCCTGTGACCTTAACTTTGTCTTGGAGAAACTCACTGTACCTCCTTTCGAGCCAGCTGCTACTGCAGACTTAAAATTTCTTTCTTGGAAAACAGCTTTCCTTTTAGCAATCACTAAAGCTAGAAGGGTATCTGAATTACAGGCCCTTATGGCAGTGGAGCTTTTCATCATCTTTCATGCGGACAGGGTGTCCCTCAGAACCAATCCATCCTTCATGCAAATGTGGTATCCAGTGTGGCTGTTAATCTGTCCATTCATTAGCCAACCTTCTTTCCCAATCCACAGAATAAAGGGGAACGGATACTGCATTCTTTAGATGTGCACTGACAACTTAGATTTTACTTGGACAGGACTAATCCTCAAAGAAAATCTAAACAACTGCTGGTGGCATTTGCTGCAGGGGCAGAGGGGAAGGCTATTTCAAAGTAAACCATTTCTAAATGGATAAGCCATTGCATTCATTTCTGCTATAAGCACCATGGGAAACCTATCCCCCAGGGGATCAGACCTCACTCCACCAGGGCTGCATCTACCTCTACAGCCTTTCTCAGAAGCGTCCCTACCAGGGACATCCTAGAAGCTGCTACCTGGAGTTCTGTACATACTTTCACCAAGCGTTATCACTTGCCAATTTTCTCTAAATCCAGAGCTGGCTTTGCCACTGCAGTCTTGCAAGGCCTTATAGCTGGCCCTAATGCTATCTAAATTCCTCCTCCCAACCATAGCTTTGGGAATCTACCCAAATGTAATGACTGCAACAGTGAAACATGAAGAACCTAGTACAGTTGTGTACACTTACCATAAATGTAGATGTTCGAGTGTGTTCACTGTTGCAGTCCTGGTTACCTTCCCTCCAGGCCCCTAACTTCTTTTGGCTATACCTCTACTTTCCTTTACTATCCTTAAAAGCCTTTTTGGTGTATTTGCTTTTTTGTTGGAGGTATATCTTTGTGCTTTTATATTTAATTGCTTCCCCATTAGGGTGCACCTGACATCTGGGGCAAGAAAAACTGATGTAATGGCATTGGCTGCATGTGTTATACCCCTGACGACCTGACATCATGGAAGAAGTAACAGCAACCGACGCAGGACCCAAGACTTTGTTAATCAGGCCGACTGAGGGCTACCTGCTAGCAGGTAACCCAAATGTAATGACTGCAACATTGAATGCACTCGAACATCTACATTTATGGTAAGTGTACACAACTGTACTTTCTTTACATTGCATCCTCCTTTCTATTTTTTTTTTTTTTTTCATTCTCCACTCTGGCAAGGCACATGAAAAAAGGAGTTATCTTGTAAGCCACACAGAGAAATTTGGCAGCTATTTCTTACCTTCCTGTTGGAATTTTTAAAATGGCTTAATACAAAAAATGGATAGCAGAGTTCAGAATGTCTGTGTTTATACTTGGGTTATAGTACAAGTAAAACTGACTATCTCAGTATGCACAGACCTGTGTCACTGACTAGTTGATTACTTAGGTAATGGCTGAAAGTGTTCTTTATGGTAGTAATAAATGGAATCAGTCTCAATCTTTTAGTGGTATCTTTTAGTCTGGACAGTTTAAGTTCATCTAACAGTTTAATTAGAGCACGTGTTGGTGACTAGCGAGTGTTTCCCCTTCTCTCCCAGTGTGGTGACTGTTTGACCAACTGTTAACATATAATATTCAAGCCTGCTCTTAATGCTCACTGAATCGAAGTCTAATCCCCCATCTCAAGCGGAATGTGAAATGTACCATGAACTGTCAAACTTCCCTGTTTTCACTTTACAAGTGAAGCTTTTTGCCCACAGTTTTACTGTCCCAGCTTTAAGCAGAACTGCGTCTTAGTTTCATCATCCTGTAATGAAAAATTCTCACTACAGAATGATCTGTAGTTTGCCATGCACAAACAGAGCATTAGTTACTTTGCAGTGCAAAAGCTTCCTGTGCAGGAGAATTTCCTACTGTTTGCCCACTGCCTTTTTAAACTTGACATTATATTTACTTCAGAGGGTACAGCTATTCATGTGTGTAGAATTTGTCAATAAAGTATCCCACATATGTAGTGGAGTCTTCAGGTTGGAAAGGGGTGTTGAGTTTACCCTGGTCATCACTCAATTTTAGTAGATTAGCCTTTTGCATGATCTTTGAATACTGATGTATTTGGAGACACTTCCAGCTTCACTCATGCAGTGAATGTGATTAATGTTTTGTCCAGTTTGACTAGAAAGGAAGTTGCATCTGGTGGGGAACACTGCTGTCCTATATTGTTGAGGAACAAGCTCAGGATCTTGTCCCCTCTAGTTGGGGTGCAGACTTACTGGTTCAGAGAGTTTGTATTTTATGAAATCCAGGAATGTCTGGACATGAATGTTAAGGGATGTATATGTCTTTCTGTAAGTCCCCTTGGAGAACTCTTTTTGGCCTAGTCCATAGGGACTCCACACAAGCTGGTAGACGTGATGAGCAAAGGAGGGGTATAGAGGAGTCATATAGTTAGCTATGATGAGATAAGCAGTTTTGTTAATGGTAATTTGGACGTGGAGGAATTCAGGGCATTATCCTGTCTAATGAGCCTGGAGATGAAATAATATTTTACAAATATAGAGACACCACCACCTTTAGCACCTTTGTCAAGTGCAGTGGGCCTGAACGTGTGGTAGGTGTTGAAACCTTGCAGTAAAGGGGTTATCTCAGTGGTCTTGAACCACATTTCTGTGACGATACATATATTAGTGCATTCCAGGGTAAGCAGTGCATGCAGGGAGAGAAGTTTTTTTGTTGAGGCTGCTAGCATTGAGCACCAATACCTTTATGTTATCCAGATTTTGTTTTGTTTAGTTGAGAGCTTAGAAGCTTTTGAAGACTGACACTGCCTAAAAAAGTCACTATGAAGATGGACAAGATTTTAGCCAGTATTTGAAAGCCTTGGGGAAATAGTTTCATGCCATTCCTGGGAAGGCAGTTGATACTGTTTTGTTCTCCTCCTAGGCTGATATATATTGGACTCCATCCCTTGAGTGACGCCAGAAGCTAAGCCAGTAGTTGATCAGTAATCTTTTGTTGCTGTTGTAGCACCATTATAACTGAGAGTAGAGAATTGTCCAAGGTCAGGTTCATACCTGCCTCAAACATATATTCTGGGAGAATCATTTCTCTCTCCAAACAGTCTGGGGAGGTATGTCTCAAGCTGTTTACTCCCACATTATGACTGTGTTGTATGTGTACTTGTGGTGCAAGGACTCAAATGCATGAGTGTTGCAGTGAATAATGGCACCCGATAGGCAACTAACCATGACCCTTTCCTTACTAAGCCAGTTGGGTGGTGCATCACTTTGTCTATAGAATCACCCATAACTAGGATGTTGGATTGTGTGGAAGTTTGCCTTGTATGCTTTTTTGAGTTAAGACACAGTCTCATATGCATGCTTCGCTGTGTGCTGCTACCTGAGTTGAGTGTTTGTGAGGTTAATGAGGGTACTTTTTTCTTACTTTACAATTAAGAGGGCATTGTGGTTTAGGAAGGTTACTTTTAACACCCTTAACATACATGGGTCCATATGTTTAGTTTGTATTGTCTGTAATAGGTGTAGTGTGATGTGTGCTACAGACTGTTTGCAGATTCTAGTGGCTTTTTGTGAGTGTTGTGCCTTTAATAGCAGTATATAAGTACATTATTTGTTTTAAGTTGTAAATGGTTGTCAGTAAATATGAGACAATTACTACATTGTCTTACAATGCTCATTTTAACCAAACTGGCTACAGAGACAGTTGGAAAGTGGATATCCATGGAAATCCTTCCATATAACTGTTGCAGTATTCTTTACATAAGAGATCTCCTGCCAGGGATAGCCCAACATCCAGCCAGTATACCAGAATTTTTAGTCGTATAAGTGCCATATTTCGCATATATGCTCGCCGTACATGGCGTAGGACATAAAGGTGACGTATGGATGTAAACAGACAGAACTTTGCCACCAGTCCAAACACCATTATTGGATGTCTATCTGAAAGCCCTCCTGCTGTACAGGTTACCAAGCAGTCTTCAGATAAGTGCCCCATTGAGGTTTCTTCTCTCCTTTATTTCAATTTGGTGTTGTATTTGTGTTCATGTCATCCAAGAAGGGAAAATGTCAGTGTGGGAGGCAGATTCCCCCATAAAGGCCATTATGACCAGTGTCTTCTTTGCTTTGCTTAGGTGCTTCACATGACCATATTCAGTGCTGTAACTGTCAAGTATTTGTCCCTAAGACCCTCCATAGTCGTTTATCTTCCTTATCCATATACATTGAGAACCAATGACTTAAGCTGTTGGCTCAGGGTGCTATGGTGGAATTCTCCCATCCTGAGGCTAAGCCATCTGCCAAGAAGGCCAAAAGGTCTAGGCCTAATCTGGTTGCTGTTCAGCCTCCCCGGATGTCTCTTTAGAAGCTGATAAAAGCTGTTTAGACAATCTAATGCTTGCCTCGGATTGCTCTTCATGACCCCATCAGAGGCGGTATGGATCCAAATTCTCATACATCTTTGGAGGCTTTTCCAACATGTGCCGTGAATGTTGAGAGAGAACTTTGGCTGATTATCTCCGAGGGACTGATGGGGATTCCTCAGATTTTAGTGAGGGAAGAGGTACCTGTTATGATTGTTGAATCCCACTAAGGATCTTCCACTCCTGCTAAGAAGCCTATGGAAGTCGATTGCTCATGTGAGGACATGGATACTGTGCAGGAATCCCTTGCTTACTGCTGTCAGATTCCCTTTTCTCCAAATTGTGGTTCTAAGGAAGAGGACTGTCTGAGCCCAGACTTGCCCTTGGAAGAAGTGTCCTTTGTAGATAATTTTGCTTTTATGCTATCAGGTCTCTGACATTCAAAAGAGGTATTATGAGCATTTACAGGTGGAGTTTCTTAAGCCATCTGCTGTTATTCCTGTTTTGGCAGCCCTTTTGGACACCTTTTTTCCTGCCACTGTAGCTCCTGATCATCAACTCTAGCTGCTAAGAAAGCAGACAAGGTTCTCCAAGGTGCTTTTGAGGATTGCAAATTTTTGTACAAGAGCCCTTATGCTGATCATTCATTGGTTGGGTAAAACAAATATATGCTGCTGCCACCCTATCTTTTAGGGCTATTAATTGCCAAACCCATATGACCAGATATGTTTTGGCTCTTCTTTCTCTGTTAGCTGAGGTGGTGTCTGACTTCCTTGATTCTGATGGGAAGGCTTCAGCTCTTTCCATGCTTGGGTCCACCTCTCAGGATGCCCATCCTCCTTAAAATGCTACTGTGATGAAGCTGATACCTCTTCCAGGGATGCTGCTTTTGGTTCTGTGATGAAGCGTTATTCTTGGCTATGTCTTCAGGCTTTACCCTATGATATTAAAGTCAAACTTTTAGATGCCTGCCTGGTTAACAGACTTTTTGGGACAGCTGCTGCTGACCTGTCTAAGCCCCTCCAGAATGAGGGTAGGGCCTTGCAAGACTGCAAACATATTTTTATCTCCCCTATCCCCAAACTCCAGAGGAATTGCCCTTCTAAGTCTGCCTTTGTTTATAGGCAGACTTGCCCACTTCCTAAAGGTAAGAAGGGATCTAGGTGCATTCTCCTTCTAAATCAACTCAGATGACTCCATCTCAGAAGCCTTCCTTTCAAGACAAGCCTGCCTCCTTTTGACATTCTCTTTCTCTCCTCTTGGCCAGGTCCCCTTGTATCTCCACCTGTCGCTGTCCCTTCCAAATTGGCGTCAGACCATGTCAGACTTTTGGGTGTTTTTTGTCATTTGGCAAGGGTATTTCATGGTTTGGAAATCCCTTCCCCCTTTCAAGGCATTCCTCAACCTTCTCTAGAACACATTTCTAATTTCCCAAAGCTTCTGCCTTCCCTTTTGGATTAGGACACAACTCAGCCTATTCCACCCACCCATATGGGAAAGGAGATGTTCATCATGTTACCCTGCTGCAGTCATCACACTTGGGTTATCCTTTTGTCAGGCAGTCCCGCAGTCGGCCTGAATTCCAAAGTCTTGTTCCGGCGTCGGTTGCTGTCGCTTATTCCCTAACGTCAGTGCGCCAGGGGTATATAAGAGGCATCCAACGCCATTTTCTTCAGTCTTTCTTGCCGCGCGGTGCCCGAAGCAGAAGCAGTTCGCAAGTGCCGGTCGGCCGACACCTGAGATTTTCGAAATGAATTTCAGTCAGAAGTCTTCAAAGCTAAGTACCCCGTTAGGGAACCTTTTCTTGGCTCTGTCCGATGTCAGAAAAAGTTAACAATTGCATTTCTTGTGGGAAGCAAATACCTCATAAGGACTTTCATTCTTATTGTATACCTTGCCTAGGCCCAGACCACGACATCACTGGTTGTCTGTTTTGTGCTGGGCTCAATAAGCTAACTATAAAGCGACGCTTTGATTTCGCATGACACTACTTCGGTAGGAAATTTAATTACACTATGCCATCGGAGCAACCGACTACTGGCATCCATAACAAATGCAAAGATAAAGACAGGCAGCCTCGATCCAAGCCAGACTCTGAGGCCTTGGCTGGTCTGGTCGCCGGTTCTCCGGTTTTAAGTAAGGCGCCTACGCAGCCCCTGACGACCGCAGAATTGGAACCCAAGACCACTTCGGATTCTCAAGCAGAGAGTTCTAGGCCAACGCAGCCATTTTCTTTAGGCCCTACCGACAACATTGCAGAAGGAGAGGTCGGTGCTGCGGAAACACCTTCGGTTACAGAAGGTGTCTTCAGACTGACTACTCTCACCATAAAATCTTATGCTAAGCTTAAGACTCCTCTAAAACCAGAAAAAGACTGCACATCAGTCTCCAGTTCAAGGCCCCATGCCTAAGAAACAGATGCTTAAAATGGCTGAAGATTTGATTTCTTTAATCAGGGGTTCCCAACCCCCCCCCCCCAGAAAAAAGGCCTAGACAAGAGGAGGATTATGCCTCCTCTGATCAAGTGTCTATTTCCTCAGGCTCCTCTGAGGAACAGGATTACTCCTTTCCCCCTTATGAAGATTCTGATGCTGAAGATTCCATTCCCTCAGCTTCTCCCCCTGAAGACTATTCCTTTGGGGAAACCTTACATACCATGAGGGAACATTTCCACTGGGAAGGTCAGGACTACTCAGACTCAAAGAAAAGGCTCCAAGAGTTTCTTTTACTCCCCCAGCACAGACCACTTGCTATCCCTCCAGTTTTAGACATTGTGGATGATGTTTACTTAGAATCTAGTCTAAATCCAGATTCTCTGCCTCCTGCTCCAGCCAAACCAGATAGATATAGAGTGCCTGACTCACACAAATTCCTTTACAAAAGCCCTGTTGCTGACCCAGAGACAATCTCCCAGGGTCCCAGAGGGGCTAAGGCTTCTATGGCTAAAAATCCTGTACCCTCTGAAAGGGACTCCAGAGCACTAGATAGGTGGGGGAAGAAGGTTTTACACCTCAGCTACTCTAGCTATGAGAGCACTAAATTGTCAATTTCACATGCCGAAATACCAGCAATTCCTAATGTCTCAAATAAAACAAAAGATGAGCACGGACCCTCAACAGTCTGAATTCAAAAAAATGCAGGATCTGTTGCATGCAGCTGAGCAGGTGGGCAAACATACTTTACAATGTGAATTTGATTCCTTGAAGCTTCCTGTAGAGCAACTGTTACTGGGTCTGTTATACGTAGGCATGTTTGGTTAAAGGAACAAACTCTGCCTGATCATGTTAAAGCAAAGTTACTAGATGCACCCTTACAGCAGGATGTCTTATTTGGGGTTAAAGCAGAAGAGGTTTTAAAGAAAATGGAGGATAAGGCAAAATCTATGCAGACGGTCAAAGATTTCTTACAGGTACAACCCCCACGCTTCAGCAGAAATTGGCCAGCAAAAAAATTGGTCCTTTCCATCTTCGGACAGACCACAGAGGGGTAAATACAGATGCCCACAGGGCAGAGGAGAAGCACAAATCCCTTACAAACCTCTCCAATGGGGCACTGCAACACAGAAGGGAGGAGAAGACAGGTCCCAAACTACTAGAAGACAAACACAATGACTTAAACCTCAAACTGCCAAGCAAAAATCTCTTGGCAGCTCTGTTGGGAGGAAAATTAGCATTTTTTATAGACAACTGGCACATCGTTACAAAGGACAAATGGGTCCTAGACATTATCTCACAAGGATACAGATTCCATTTCCACACCTTGCCAAGGATAAAAGGAATGCCAAACTTGCCGCAAAATCAATGGGCAGAGGCACAAAAACAAATTACAGCTCTCATGGACATGAGAGCCATTCAACTGGTAGCTACACAGGAGCAAGGCCAAGGATTTTACTCGAAGCTCTTTCTAGTCCCCAGAAAGGACAATGCTTGGAGACCCATTCTGGACCTTTCAATTCTAAACACCTTCTTGCAAGTACCCAAATTCAAGATGCTAATACTACAGCAGCTTCTTCCCATGTTGGGCAAAAAAGCTTGGCTAGTAACGTTGGACCTCAAGGAGGCATACCTGCATGTCCCTATCAGACAAAATTGCAGAAGATACCTCCATTTCATTGCAGGTTCAACCCATTAACAATTCTCTGCACTGCCGTTTGGCTTATCTACTGCACCTAGGGTCTTCACAAAATGCCTGGCACCAGTAATTGCATACTGCAGACAAACAGGAATTCAAATATACCCATACCTGGACAACTGCTTCATCCAAGCAGAAAGCAAGGGCATTCTCTTACAACATCTGACTTTTATAAAACACCTTCTAAGTTGCCTAGGGTACACAGTAAACGAAAAGAAATCAAAACTAGTGCCCTCACAAAATGTGACATTCCTGGGTGCCAGCTTGAATACAACGGCCCAGATGGCTTATCTGACACCAGACAAACAACTACAACTAACTCAAAACTTCAAAATAATGGCAACAAAGACACAACTCCCTGCAAGAAAAATTCTGCAGGCCTTGGGCTTCATGGCATCTTGCATACTACTAATACCATTTGCAAAACTGCATATGAGGAAATTACAATGGTACCTGAAAAGCGTATGGACTCAACACAGCCACAGCTTGGAAACAATGATACCTCTCATTCCCTGCCTTCAATAGGAGTTTCTATGGTGGTCACAGGCATGTCATCTCAACAAGGGTCAGCCTTTCACCTTACCCCCAGCCAGGCAAACTATGACAACAGATGCATCGGACTATGCCTGGGGGGTCCCACATGGCAGGACGGTGCGTTCAAGGCATATGGACTGCAGATCAAAGGAATCTGCACATCAATCAAAAAGAAATGCTAGCTGTACAGAATGCTCTGACAGCCTTCAAGGACCTCTTACATCCAGGACAGCTTATAACAAGGACAGACAACACCACAGTTATGTGGTACATAAACAAACAAGGGGGTACACACTCCTACCCCCATGCAGGCAAGCAATGACCTTGTGGAACACAGCACTGGCTTACCAAGTTCAATTACAAGCTCAATTCCTGCCAGGAAAAAAGAACACATTGGCAGACGACCTAAGCAGAAACATCATGGATCCCCACGAGTGGAAACTGGATCCACAAGTATTTGCAATGATAACTCAAAAATGGGGGTGCCCAGACATAGACCTGTTTGCCAACCCCCAAAACTATCAGCTTTCAAAATTTTGCACAAGGATATTTCACCATCAAGCTTGGAAAGTGGACGCACTCTTTCATTGGAAAATGCTGACATTATTTGCCTTTCCTCCATTGCCCCTTCTCACAAAGGTGCTGCTGAAAGTCAGGATGGAGAGACCTCAAATGATACTCATTGCCCCGGACTGACCACGCCAGCACTGGTACCCACTACTAAGGAACATGGCCCAGGGCCCACCATGGATTTTACCACAAATTCCTCATCTACTCACACAGCAAGGCAGTCAGATTCTACACAGCCAGCTCAAAACCTTAAATTTGGCTGCATGGCAAATCACCTAAGCAACCAGCCAGTCCCTGTTTCACAAGCTGTTATGGATGTCCTTCTGGAGGCCAGGAGGCCCAGCACCAGGAAAGCCTACTCCGACAAATGGAAAAGATTTTGCGCCTGGAACCAAGCTAAAGGCCAAAATACCCTTCAGCCGGACATGCCTCAGATTCTACAATATTTAACTGAGATGTTACACAAAGGACTTTCTTTTCCATCTATTAAAATCCATGCCTCAGCTATTTCAGCTCACTACAACACGGATCCTCCCTTATTTTCACATCCACTTCTAAGGCAGTATCTCAGAGGGGCAAAAAACATTAGGCCTCCCAGGAGAGCGCCAACACCAACTTGGGACCTAAATTTTGTTCTGGAAAAACTTACGCTGCCACCTTTTGAGCCAGCTTTCTCAGCTGACTTAAAAGTTTATATCATGGAAGACTGCCCTGCTGCTAGCAATTACTTCAGCCAGAAGAGTCTCAGAGCTACAGGCACTAATGGCAGTAGAGCCTTTCCTCATTTTTCATCAAGACAGAGTTTCTCTACGAACTAATCCCTCCTTTATGCCAAAGGTGGTATCCAGTGTGGCTCTAAATCAAACCATCCACTTACCCACCTTCTTTCCAAATCCACAGAACAAAGGAGAAAGTCTTCTGCATTCCTTGGACATTCACAGGCAACTACATTACTACTTGGATAAAACTAAGGCTGTCAGAAAATCTGACCAACTTTTTGTATCCTATGCTCAGCATCACAAGGAAAGGCTATCTCAAAACAGACCATTTCCAAATGGATAGGACATTGCATACATTTTTGCTACACCCATCATGGAAAACCAGTTCCTGCTAGCATAAGGCCCCACTCCACCAGGGCAGCAGCTACATCTACAGACTTCCTCAGGGGGGTGCCAACCAAGGATATTCTGGAAGCTGCAACTTGGAGTTCAGTACACACCTTCACCAAACACTATCACTTACCACTTTACTCTAAGACTAGAGCTGGCTTCGCCACTGCAGTTTTGCAAGGCCCTTCTAGCCTCTTCTAACCCTGTTTGACTCCACCTCACATCCTTAGCTTTGGGATTCTACCCAAGTGTGATGACTGCAGCAGGGTAACACGATGAACATAGTACAGTTTTGTACCTACCATAAATGTAGATGTTCGAGTGTATACCCTGCTGCAGTCCAGGTTACCCTCCCTCCATCCCCTCTGACCTAACTAAAACCTTTCTATACCTTAAAATCTGATACAACCTTTGTGGTGTATTTGCTTATAGCTGGAGGGATGTTTTGTTTGTGCTAAGCTTTTATTGTTGGTACTATCTACTGACCATCTTTTGGGGGGGGCACCTGACATCTGGGGCAAGAAAAACTGAAGAAAATGGCGTTTGATGCCTCTTGTATATCCCTGGTGCACTGACGTCAGGGAAGAAGCGACAGCAAATTCAGGCCGACTGCAGGACCGCCTGACGACAGGATAACCCAAGTGTGATGACTGCAGCAGGGTATACACTCGAACATCTACATTTATGGTAGGTACAAAACTATACTTTTTTACCTCAGAATGTTTTTGGTTCCTTGGGAGGAAGATACATGGATGCCAATTTTGGAACTTACTGTACTTAACACCTTTCTCAAGGTCTCTTCTTTCTTAATATCGTCTCTTCAGACCTCGTTTCTTCCTGTTCTTCCTCAGCCAATTTTCATTTCTCTAGATCTCAAGGATGCAATCCTTCACATCCACATTCACCCTGATGTTCTTCGTGTTTCACTGTTGCAGTCATTACATTTGGGTAATCCTGCTGGCAGGTTGCCCTCAGTCGGCCTGAATTCCAAAGTCCTGGGTCCTGTGTCGGCTGCTGTCGCCCCTTCCCTGACGTCAGGTTGTCAGGGGTATAAAAGATGCAGCCGACGCCATTTTCTTCAGTCTTTCTTGCCGCGTGGTGCCCGAAGCAGAAGCAGTTCGCAAGTGTCGGTCGCCCGACTCCTGAGATTTTCGTGTGCAAATTTCAGATCTGAAGTCTTCTATAAAGCTAAGTACCCCATTGGGGAAACTTTTTTCTTGCTCCAGACCGATGTCAGAAAAAGTTAATTGTATTTCTTGTGGGAAGCAAATACCTGTTAAGAATTTTCATTCTTACTGTATTCCTTGCCTAGGCCCTGATCACAACGTTTCTGATTGTCGCTTTTGTGCTAGATTTAACCAACGCATTATTAAGCATCGGTATGATTTTGCTTTAAACTATTTTGGACACCGGTTTAATTATCCAGAAATGTCGTCGGATAGCCATCCAACTACCGGAGTTCACAAAAAAAATGTAAAGAAAAGGCTAGAGATAGACAACCGAGGCCCAAAACTGATGACAAAGCTTCTCCTAAGCCGGTTCGCCGGTCCTCAGTGAGGTGCTTTCGCAACCCCTGATGCCCACTACTTTAGAGTCGCAGGCCGCTACCGACTCCCACATGGAGTCGGCCATTCCGCTGGAAACTCAAGGTATTGGAGCATCGGATATTATCCCTTCAGATGGGTCCGGAGCCGCTGAGCAGGCACCGGCTTCTGAGGGTGTATTCAGACCTAAATATCTTTACATCAAACCGACTTCAGCTTCAAAGGCAAAGACTAAAGCACCTTCCAAAGCAAAGAAACAAACTCAAGAGCCACGTAGTCAGGCCTCTATGCCCAAAAAACAGATGCTCAAAATGGCCGAAGACTTGATTACCTTGATCAGGGGTTCCCATCCCCCTCCTGATAAGAGGCCTAGGCAAGAGACTGACTATGAATTTTCAGATCAGGTTTCCATTTCTTCTGATTCCTCTTCTGATCAGGAATATTCTCTTCCCCCCATGAGGATGTTCTTCATTCCACATTGCTGCAGTCCTAACTATTGGGGTAGTTCGCTGTCCCAGTCGGCCCGAATACCAAAGTATATGGCTGACGTCGGTCAAGGCGCATTAGACTGACGTCAGTACGTCAGGGTACTAATGCGCATGACCGACGTCATATCCTCAGTCTTTTTTGCCGCATGGTCCGATGCAGAAGCAGTTTTGCGAGTGCAGGTTGGCGTTCTGAAAGTTTCTGAAGTCAGAGTTTCAGACCGAATCAAAGTTGGCTAAGTACCCCGTTGGGGATTATTTTGTTTTTTTCTTGCCTCAGTATTTAACCGGATGTCAGAAAAAGTGAATAACTGTATTTCTTGTGGGAAACAGATACCTCATAGGGATTACCATACTTTGTGTATACCTTGTTTAGGGCCTGAGCACGTTGTTGGATGCCGCTCTTGTGCTAGATTTAACAAACGCACTATTAAGAGAAGGTTAGACTGTGCCAGGTTAGTTTTTGGGTAGCGTTGTAATTATAAAATGCCGTCGGATGCTCCGACGCTTCGCCAAAAGCGCAAGGACAAAGCAGCAAAGCCTAGAGTGGAAGACCCGACAGTCCCGGACGTAGGTTCTTTAGAAGGCTCAGTGGAGCCGGAGGTTCTGCCAGGAGTTTCTTTGGAGTCTCAGGGAGAGACTTTACTGTTACAGGATGTGTCCTCTCAGGAAGTAGGCCAGGCTGAAGGGGCTTCTCAGGTGGCTGTTCTTCCCTCTCTTCCTAAGGTGGTTAGAGCCTCCCCTTCTGTTTCCAAGGCCTCTTTGAGAGGCAGGCCAAGTTTAGCTTCAGTGGGGGTTTCTCCTACTGCTTCAGGGTCCTTGCCTAAGAAACATATGCTTAAAATGGCAGAGGATTTGATTACTATGATTAGAGGTTCTATGCCCCCTCCTGATAAGAGGCCTAGGGTGGAACCTGAGTTTGAGAGTTTTGAGCAATGTTCGGAGGCTTCTGAGTCTTCGGCTGAAGACTTGCAGGAGTATCCTCCTTATTCTGATTCTGATGTGGATGATTCTACTCCTTCAGCTTCTCCTCCTGAGGATTTTTCATTTTCGGAGACGCTGCATTCCATGAGGGAGCATTTTAAATGGGAAGGTCAAGATTTCTCTGATTCCAGGAAGAGGCTTAGGGAATTCTTGTTTTTACCCCAGCATAGGCCTTTAGCTATACCTCCTGTTTTGAATGTGGTGGAAGATGTTTTTGCAGAGGCTTCCCTGAATCCTGATTCTTTGCCTCCTGCCCCAGTTAAACCGGATAGGTACTATAGGGTGCCTGAAGCTCATAAGTATCTTTTTAAGAGTCCTAGGGCAGACCCAGAAACTGTATCTCAGGGGCCTAAGGGTGTGAAGGCTTCTGTTGTTAAAAATCCTGTTCCTCCTGATAAAGAGGCAAGGGCTTTGGATAGATGGGGAAAGAAAGTGTATACTTCTTCCACTTTAGCCATGAGGGCGTTGAATTGTCAGTTTCACATGTTAAAATATCAGAATTATCTCCTTTCACAATTGAAATCTAAGGTGGATGCTCTGGCGGAAGGTATTGAGTGCAAAGAGTTGCAGGATTTAGTTCATGTGTCTGAACAGGTGGGTAAGCATTCCTTGCAGTGTGGTTTTGATGCTGTGCAGGCCTCCTCGGTGGCTGCCACTGGTTCTGTTCTTCGTAGGCACGCATGGTTGAGGGATCAGAATTTAGCTGAGCATGTTAAACAAGGATTCTGGATGCTCCTTTACAGTCTGATGTGTTGTTTGGTTCGCCTGTGGAAGCAGTTTTAAAGAAAATGGAGGACAAGGCTAAGTCTATGCAAACTGTTAGGATTTTTGCAGGTGCAGCCTCCAAGTTTAGTAGAAATTGGCCTACTAAGGGATGGACATATCCTGCTTATGATTCCCAGTCTAGGGGTAGGTCTAGACGTGGTAGGGGCAGAGCTCAAGGTTCTTTTAGGCCTGGAACAGGGAGTTCACCTGCTCAGACTTCTGGTGAGGGCAGGGGTCAGTCCTTTCGTAAACAGACCCAATGACCTACCTTTTCAGCTGCCAGTACATTCTCGCCTGGCAGCACCTTTGGGAGGAAGGCTGGCTCTTTTCAAAGAAAATTGGGATTTAATTACCCAAGACAGATGGGTTTTGGATATCATTCACCACGGTTACAGGTTTTATTTCCATACCTTGCCTCCTTTCAAAGGCATGCCAGGCTTTCCTCCTCTACAAAGAAAAGAGGCTCACAAGCAAATTTCTCTGTTGCTCCAAATAGGGGCCATTCAGCCAGTTCCTGTGCCAGAAAGGGGCCTAGGATTTTATTCTCGCCTGTTCCTAGCACCGAAGAAGGGGAACACGTGGAGACCAATTTGGGATTTATCTATCCTCAACACTTATCTGGACATTCCCAAGTTCAAAATGTTGACGTTACAACAGCTTTTACCTCTGCTGGGCAAAGATCACTGGATGGTAACTTTAGATCTCAAGGAAGCTTACCTTCATGTGCCTATCAGACTAAGTTGCAGGAAGTATCTGCGTTTTCGAGCTGGAAATTCTCATTATCAGTTCTCTGCATTGCCCTTTGGCTTATCTACTGCGCACAGAGTATTCACAAAGGTTCTGGCTCCAGTGATAGCTTATTTCAGGCTAAAAGGAATTCAAATCTATCCTTACTTGGACGACTGCCTGATTCTGGCTCAAGAAAAGGAAGACCTTTTACAGCATTTGGAATTTGTGATAGCAGTGCTAAGATGCCTAGGGTATTCTATGAACGAAATAAAGTCCAGTCTAGTACCCTCTCAAGACATGTGCTTTCTGGGTGTGAGACTGAATACAGCAGCCCAGATGGCCTTTTAACCCCGGACAAACAAAAGAATCTTTCCAGTTACTTCCATCAACTATCTCTTCAGTCCGGGCTGACTGCAAGGACAGTCCTTCAAGCCTTAGGGTTCATGGCATCTTGTATTCTGGTGCTTCCCAATGCCAAACTGCATATGAGGAAGCTGCAATGGTATCTCAAAAATGTATGGACACAGCACTGCCAGGATTTGGACACTGTCATTCAAATCATACCTTGCATTCAAAAGGAATTTTTGTGGTGGGCTCAGGAATGTCACCTAAACAAGGGACTCTCTGTGACCCGGCCAGAGGCGAGTCAGATTCTAACGACAGATGCCTCAGACATTGCTTGGGGAGCTCATCTAAATGGAAAGTGGATACAAGACAAGTGGCCTGCCAGACTACAGCATCTACATATCAACATGAAAGAGATGTTAGCAGTCCAGTTTGCATTAATGGCTTTCAAGGAGTTACTACTTCCAGGGCGACACAACTGTCATGTGGTACATCAACAAACAAGGGGGAACACATTCTTACCCGTTGTGCAGGCAAGCAATGATTTTATGGGAGACTGCGCTCAGCTTGCAACTAACTCTTCAGGCAAGGTTTCTGCCGGGAGCACAGAACTCCTTAGCAGATGTGTTAAGCAGACAAATCATGGATCCCCACGAGTGGAAACTGGATCTTCATGTATTTCGAAAATTGACAGTGTCATGGGGAACTCCAGACATAGATCTGTTCGCTTCTCCACTAAACCACCAGCTGCCACAGTTTTGCACAAAGAGGTTTCATCACACAGCTTGGAAAGTGGATGCTCTTTCTTTCAGTTGGAAAAATCTTCATGTGTATGCCTTTCCACCTCTGCCTCTTCTCCCAAAGGTGCTCCTAAAGGTCAGACAAGACAAGCCAAGGATGATTTTAATAGCTCCAGATTGGCCTCGCAACACTGGTACCCATTACTGAGGAGTCTGGTAAGGAAGCCTCCATGGCCTTTACCTTTGATTCCACACCTGTTGTCTCAGAGGGACGGTCACCTGCTCAATGTCAAGCTTCACTCTCTTCATCTAACAGCCTGGCATATTCTGTTTTGAAACACAGCAGGTCTCAACTTCCTCAACAAGTTTTAAATGTGATTATGGAAGCCAGAAGACCTAGTACAAGGAAAGTGTACGCAGAAAAATGGAAGAGATTTTTATTTTGGAGTGCAGCAAACAATTTGGAGATTTCTGAGCCTAATTTGAGTGTGGCTCTTCAATATCTTACTGGGTTATTGGACAAAGGTTTGTCTTTCTCTTCCATTAAGATTCATGCTGCAGCAATTTCAGCTCACTATGATTGTGACCCACCATTGTTTTCATCCTTTGTTCAAGCAATTTCTTAGAGGGGCAAAGAATATAAGACCCCGAGCTCCTACTCCTGCTTGGGATCTCAATTTTGTGTTGGAGAAACTTACTCTACAACCTTTTGAGCCTCGGCTACTGCTGAATTGAAATACTTGTCATGGAAGACTGCTTTTTGTTGGCCATTACTTCTGCAAGAAGGGTTTCTGAATTGCAGGCCCTTATGGTAGAGCCTTTTGATTTTTCATAAGGATAGGGTATCATTACGTACTAATCCTTCCTTTATGCCTAAGGTGGTTTCTAGTGTGGCTTTAAACCAAACTATTCATTTGCCTACTTTTTATGCAGATCCCCAAAATAAAGGGAAAAGATTTTGCACACTTTAGATGTGCACAGGCAATTAGTTATTATTTAAGCAGGACTAAGGATTTTAGGCAGTCTCAGCAGTTGTTTGTTTCTTTTGCTTTGAGTTCTCAGGGCAAGCCTGTGTCAAAACAAACTATTTCTAAGTGGATTGGGTTTTGCATTGCATTTTGTTATTCCCATCATGGCAAGGAGATTCCAGCTGGGATTAGGCCTCATTCCACTAGGGCTACTGCCACTTCTACAGCATTTCTAAGGGGGGTGGCAACTAAGGATATTTTGGAGGCAGCTACTTGGAGTTCAGTGCATACTTTCTCTAAGCATTATCACCTTCCTCTCTACTCTAAATCTAGGGCTGGTTTTGCCACAGCTATTTTGCAAGGCATGTTGTCAGCTCCTGCTTCCTTATAATTTGCCAGCCTCCCTTACCTCTGCTTTGGGATTCTACCCAATAGTTAGGACTGCAGCAATGTGGAATGAAGAACATAGTACAGTTTTGTACCTACCATAAATGTAGATGTTTGGGGATGTACATTGCTGTAGTCCAATTTACTCCCTCCTTCCCCTCTGTGTTTAGGGGTGGTTGTGTAGGTGAGGTTATACTCTGGTAATTTTGTATATATTGTATATATTTTGGTGCAGGAATGTTTGGAGTTTTGGTTTTGGCCTTGTCTTTTTAGGGTCTTCTGACATCTGGGGCAAGAAAAGACTGAGGATATGACGTCGGTCATGCGCATTAGTACCCTGACGTACTGACGTCAGTCTAATGCGCCTTGACCGACGTCAGCCATATACTTTGGTATTCGGGCCGACTGGGACAGCGGACTACCCCAATAGTTAGGACTGCAGCAATGTGGATCCTCGAACATCTACATTTATGGTAGGTACAAAACTGTACTATTCTAATGCTGAAGAATCTATTCCTTCAACCTCTCCTCCTGAGGACTGTTCTTTTGGGGAAACCTTACATACCATGAGGGAGCATTTCCACTGGGAGAGCCAAGATTTTTCCGAATCTAAAAAGAGGCTCAGGGATTTCCTTTTACTACCTCAACACAAGCCACAAGTCATCCCACCTGTGTTAGACATTGTAGATGATGTGTTTTCGGCGTCTAGTCTTACACCTGACTCCTTACCTTCAGCTCCTGTTAAGCCAGACAGATATTACAGGGTTCCTGACTCATAAATTCCTTTTTAAAAACCCTGCTGCAGACCCAGAAACTATTTCTCAGGGTCCCAAAGGAGTTAAGGCTTCCGCTGCAAAATACCCTACTCCCTCTGACAAAGAGTCTAGGGCACTGGATAGATGGGGAAAAAAGGTTTACACATCTGCTACCGTGGCTATAAGGGCCTTAAACTGTCAGTTTCATATGCTCAAATATCAGCAACATGTCATGGCATTGCTTAAACAGAAAATGTTAAACTCTGAATGTGCAGAAAACAAGGAAATGCAGGATTTATTGCATGCAGCTGAACAAGTTAGAAAGCATAGTTTGCAATGTGGTTTTGATTCTTTAGAGGCCTCCTTCAGGGCCGCAGTTACAGGTTCTGTTATTAGGAGGCATGCTTGGTTAAAGGAACAAAATCTGCCTGATCATGTTAAAGTTAAATTATTAGATGCACCTTTACAGCATGATACTTTGTTTGGTGTTCAGGCAGAAGAGCTGTTAAAGAAAATGGAGGACAAAGCTAAATCTATGCAAACGGTCAAAGATTTTTTACAAGTACAGCCACCTAGGTTTAGTAGACACTGGCCAACAAAGAATTGGTCCTTTCGTGTGTCAGGCAGACCTCAAAGGGGCAGAACCAGACGCCCTAGAGGCAAATCCCAGGCGCAAGGTTCATTCCGCTCAAAACAATGGGGAGCTTCTACCTCCAAAGTGGAAGAAGACAAATCACAACCATTCAGGAAACCGTCCCAATGACTTCCCCCTGCCTGCACCAAGCACATGTTCATCGTGTTTCACTGCTGCAGTCATTACACTTGGGTTATCCTGCTGTCAGGTGGACCCGCAGTCTGCCTGAGTTCCAAAGTCTTGGTCCGGCATCGGTTGCTGTCGCCTCTTCCCTGACGTCAGTGCGCCAGGGGTATATAAAAAGCAGCCAACGCCATTTTCTTCAGTCTTTCTTGCCGTGCGGTGCCTGAAGCAAAAGCAGTTCGCAAGTGCCATTCGTCCGACTCCTGAGATTTCAAATTCGATTTCAGAACCGAAGTCTTCAATAAAGCTAAGTACCCCGTTGGGGAAATTTTTTCTTGCCTCAGACCGATGTCAGAAAAAGTTAATAATTGTATTTCTTGTGGGAAGCAAATACCTCTTAAGGATTTTCATTCTTACTGTATTCCATGCCTAGGCCCAGATCACGACGTTACTAGTTGTCTGTTTTGTGCTAGATTTAACAAACGCACTATTAAACGTCTGTTTGATTTTTAAAGTAAAACAAATATGGTAGGAGCGACACACAGTAGATCCACCAAAAGTTCATCTAACGTCCCCAGAACATCAGTAGTCCAATTGTACCAGCAATAGAATACTGTAGCGAAAAAACGACTCGTTCAGTTCAAAGACGATTTTTATTAAAACAATAAATGAATGCCGGTTAGCGCTTTCACCATACGGCTTCCTCAGACCTATTAACATTCTATAACTCATCCAGTTTAAATCTGAAAACTGGCGGGAAAAACATTCTCTCTTAAAGTGCCAACTCTAAAAATAACAACTCTAAAGCAAAAGCATATAAACATCTTCATAATTACATGCTTTTAACTATATAACTTTATCTAATACATATTAAAAGTATGTTTAAAACTATTAATAAAACCTATTCACATACATTCATATAAAAATATATAGTTATGTGGAAGAACATGTGTATATATATATATATATATATATATATATATATATATATATAAGATGACAAAATATATATCTATAAATCTAGAGTATATACGTCTAAGCACTCATATAAATATTAATAACTATCCTAATGAACAATCCATTCAAGATAAAAGTATATAATAGAAATGCATGAGCATTCTAGCCTAAAATATTAGGCTCTCAACCTTCTTGATTTAAGAAAAGGTTTAATTGGGACCTTACCATTAAGACCTGGATGTGAGTCAGACCTCAATCTCATGATCCATATAGTTTCTCTAGTTTCGGTGCATGTCCTAATGTCACCCCCTCTTATTCCTGTATGAACTTTCTCAATTATCCTGAATCTAAAAGTATGAGATTCACCATTCTCTGCCACATGCTTGGCTAGGGCATTAACTTTAGAGGCTATCCTAATATTATACATTTTGCTCGCCATTACTTTGGGCGAAGGTTTAATTATACAATGCCGTCAGAACAGCCGACGACCGGAATGCACAAAAAGCGCAAAGATAAAGATAAGGAAAGGCATCTGAGGCCCAAAACTGATGACAGAGCCTCTTCTAGGCCAGTCGCCGGTTTTCAGTGAGGTGCTTTCGCAGCCCCTGACCACAGGCCACGACTAACTCCCACATGGAGGTACCTAGGCCTCTGGAGCCTCAAGGTATTGGGCCAATGGAGATTAACCCTTCAGATGGGTCCGGAGCTGCTGAGCAGGCATTGGCTTCTGAGGGTGTTTTCAGGTCTACTCAACTTGCCATTGCAACTACAGCCAAGACTAAGCCTACACTAAAGACAAAGAAGCAAGTACAGCATTCACCTGGGCAGGCCTCCATGCCTAATAAACAGATGCTCAAGATGGCCAAAGACTTGATAGCTCTGATCAGGGGTTCCCACCCCCCGATAAAAGTCCTAGGCAGGATACAGACTATGATTCCTCTGGCCAGGTTTCAATATATTCTGATTCCACTTCAGACCAGGGATATTCTTTACCCCCTATGAGGATTCTGATGCTGAAGAATCAATTCCTTCAGCCTCTCCTGAGGATTACTCTTTTGGGGAAACTTTACATACCATGAGGGAGCATTTCCATTGGGACCTCCAGGATTACTCAGAATCCAAGAAAAGGCTCAGAGACTTTCTTTTGCTGCCTCAGCACAGGCCCCTTGCTATTCCGCCAGTGTTGGACATTGTGGATGATGTGTTCTCTGAATCTAGTTTAAACCCGGATTCTTTACCCCCAGCTCCAGTCAAGCCAGACAAATACTACAGAGTCCCTGACGCTCACAAATTTCTTTATAAAAACCCTGTTGCTGACCCAGACTATTTCCCAGGGTCCAAAAGGGGTTAAGGCTTCCACAGCTAAGAATCCAGTTCCTTCAGATAGGGACTCTAGAGCATTAGACGGATGGGGAAAGAAAGTTTACACCTCTGCAACTTTAGCAGTGAGGGCTCTAAATTGTGAGTTTCACATGCTTAAATATCAACAAAACTTACTGTCTCAAAACAGAAAATGAGTACAAATACAGAACAACCTGACTATAAGGAAATGCAGGATTTATTGCATGCAGCTGAACAAGTGGGAAAGCATACTTTGCAATGTGGTTTTGATTCATTAGAAGCTTCTTGTAGAGCAGCAGTTACAGGATCTGTGATTTGAAGGCATGCTTACAGGATCTGTGATTTGAAGGCATGCTTGGTTAAAAGAACAAAGTTTACCAGATCATGTTAAGGCAAAATTATTGGATGCTCCCTTGCAGCAAGATAATTTATTTGGTATTAAGGTAGAAGAGGTATTAAAGAAAATGGAGGATAAGGCAAAATCTATGCAAACAGTGAAGGATTTCTTACAGGTACAGCCACCACAATTTAGCAGAAATTGGCCTACAAAGAATTGGTCCTTTCCAGTGTCAGACAGGCCACAAAGAGACAGATACAGATGCCCAAGAGGCAGATCTCAGCCACAAGGTTCTTACAGACCACGACAGTGGAGTGCAAACCCAAAACAAGGTGAGGATAAGTCACAACCTTACAGGAAACAGTCCCAATGGCTTCCCCTTCCAATGCCAAACTCTTATCTTTTGGCTGCTCCCTTAGGGAGGAAACTAGCACTTTTTTCTCAAAACTGGCAAGCAATCACCCAAGACAAATGGGTGCTGAATATTGTGTCTCAAGGTTACAGGTTCCACTTTCACACTTTTCCAAGGCTAAAAGGAATGCCAGACCTGCCACAAAATCAATAGGCAGAGGCACAAAAACATATTACAGCTCTCATGAATATGAGAGCTATTCAAAAAGTACCACAGCAGGAAAAAGGACAAGGATTTTACTCAAGACTCTTCATGGTCCCCAGAAAGGACAAAGCCTGGAGACCCATTCTGGACCTTTCCACGCTAAATACTTATCTGGATGTTTCAAAATTTAAAATGCTGAAATACAACAGCTCCTTCCCATGTTGTGCAAGAAAGCTTGGCTTGTTACTTTGGACCTCAAAGAGACATACCTGCATGACCCTATCAGACAGAATTGCAGAAGATACCTCAGATTCATAGCTGGTTCAATGCACTACCAATTCTCTGCACTGACCTTTGGCTTATCTACTTCGTCCAGGGTCTTTACCAAGTGCCTGGCACCAGTAATTGCATTTTGCAGACAAAAAGGAATTCAAATATATCCATATCTGGACGACTGGCTGATTCAAGCAGAGAGCAAGGACATTCTTCTACAGCATCTGGCATTCGTAAAAAGATTGTTAAATTGCCTAGGGTACACAGTAAACTAAAAGAAATCAAAACTAGTGCCCTCACAAGAGATAATATTCCTGGGTGCCAGCTTAAATACAATGGCCCAGATGGCTTATCTCATGCCAAACAAGGACAACTGACTCAGTATTTTGAATTGATGGCAACAAAGTCCCAACTCCCTGCAAGAAAAATTCTGCAGGCCTTGGGATTCATGGCATCCTGCAAACTACTAATTCCTTATGCAAGACTGCATATGAGGAAATTACAATGGTACCTAAAAACTGTTTGGTCTCAACATTCTCACAGCTTGGAGACAGTAATACCACTAATTCCCTGCCTACAACAGGAGTTTTGATGGTGGGCACAGGCATGTCACCTCAATAAGGGTCAGCCTTTCACTCTTCCCACAGCCAGGCAGACTATAACAACAGACACCTCTGATTACGCCTGGGGAGGACACATGGCAGGAAAATGTATTCAGGGCAAATGGACCACAGAACAAATGCATCTTCACATCAATCAAAAAGAGATGTTGGCTGTACAAAATGCCCTAACAGCTTTCAAGGACCTTCTGCATCCAGGACAATTATTATTAAGGACAGACAACACCACAGTAATGTGGTCCATAAACAAGCAAGGGGGCACTCATTCTTACCCCCCTATGCAGGCAAGCCATAACCTTGTGGGACACAGCTATAACTTATCAAGTTCATCTGCAAGCACAATTCCTGCCAGGAAAGATAAATACTCTGGCAGATGACCTAAGCAGAAACAGCATGGATCCTCATGAGTGGAAATTAAATCCACAGGTTTTCAGTATGATAATGCAAAAATGGGGGTGCCCGGACATAGATCTCTTTGCCTCCCCACTGAATTGCCAACTACAAAAATTCTGCACAAGGACTTATCACACACAAGCATGGAAAGTAGATGTTCTTTAATTCAGCTGGAAAAGCCTAAGTGTTTATGCCTTCCCACCACTGCCTCTCCTTTCAAAGGTACTCCTAAAAGCCAGACAAGACAAACCACAGATGATTCTGATTGCTCCAGACTGGCTACACCAGCATTGGTACCCAATCTTAAAGAACTTAGCTCAAGGCCCACCTTGGATTCTGCCTCAAATTCCACACCTTCTGACTCAGCAAAACGATCAGATACTGCACAGTCAGCTCAAAACCTTAACCATGGCTGCATGGCAGATTCATTAGCCAAACAGACAACTTCTCTCTCTAAAGCTGTTATGGATGTAATTTTGGAGGCCAGGAGGCCTAGCACCAGGAAATCTTATTCAGAAAAGTGGAAGAGATTCTGGGCCTGGAACCAGGCTCAAAACCTTGATCCTCTGGTCCCTAACATTCCTCAGATACTACAATACTTGACTGAGATGCTGGACAAAGGACTATCCTTCTCATCCATTAAGATTCACGCTTCTGCCATCTCGGCTCATTAGAACACAGATCCTCCTATTTTCTCTCGCCCTTTGCTAAAGCAGTACCTCAGAGGGGCTAAAAACATAAGACTTCCCCGGAGAGCACCAACACCAACTTGGGACCTCAATTTCATTTTGGAAAAGCTCACTTTGCCTCCTTTTGGACCAGCCAATTCAGCAGAGTTAAAATATATATCATGGAAAACTGCTCTGCTTCTGGCAATAACCTCAGCACGAAGAGTCTCAGAATTGCAGGCACTAATGGCAGTTGAGCCTTTTATTATTTTCCACCAAGAGAGGGTTTCTTTAAGAACAAACCCTACCTTTATGCCTAAGGTGGTTTCCAGTGTGGCTCTTAACCAATCTATTCACTTGCCAACATTTTATCCAAATCCCCAAAATAAAGGGGAGAGACTTCTACATTCCTTGGACATACACAGGCAATTGCTCTTCTACGTGGATAAAACAAAAGCTTTCAGAAAATCTGAACAATTGTTTGTATCATATGCTGCAGGATCACAGGGAAAGGCTATTTCAAAGCAGACCATTTCAAAGTAGATAGGACACTGTATCTGGCTCTGCTACACACAAAATGGGAAACCTGTACCTAGTAATATTAGACCACATTCCACCAGGGCAACTGCCACTTCTACTGCCTTCCTTAGAGGAGTACCTACCAAAGATATCTTGGAAGCTGCAACTTGGAGTTTAGTGCACACCTTTACCAAGCATTACCATTTGCCTCTTTATTCTAGATCTAGAGCTGGCTTTGCCACTGCAGTGCTGCAGGGCCTCATAACCACACCAAATCCTCTATAGAGCCAGCCACCCAACTTCAGCTTTGGGATTCCAAGTGTAATGACTGCAGCAGTGAAACATGATGAACATAGTACAGTTTTTGTACCTACCATAAATGTAGATGTTCGAGTGTCTTCACTGCTGCAGTCCAGGTTACCCACCCGCCAGCCCCTCTTTCTTATCTGGGACTAACCTATACTACCAATGTGGTGTATTTGCTGGTTAATGAAGGTTTTATTTTTACCTTTTTTGTATGTTCTATTAGCAATATGTATTGCCTACCATTTTTGGGGGCACCTGACATCTGGGGCAAGAAAAACTGAAGAAAATGGCATTGGCTGCTTCTTTTATACCCCTGGCGCACTGACGTCGGGGAAGAGGTGACAGCAACCGATGCTGGACCAAGACTTTGGAACTCAGGCCGACTACGGATCCGCCTGACGGCAGGATAACCCAAGTGTAATGACTGCAGGAGTGAAGACACTTGAACATCTACATTTATGGTAGGTACAAAACTGTACTTTACCTCCTGGCAGCACCCTTAGGGGGAAAATTAGCACTTTTTTCTCAAAATTGGCACATTATAACCCAGGACAAGTTGGTCTTAAATATCGTGTCACAAAGCTACAAGTTCCATTTCCATACCCTGCCAAAGGCAAATGGCTGACCAGATCTGCCAAAAAATCAATGGGCAGAGGCACAAAAACAAGTCTCATCCCTCATGGACGTGGGGGCCATTCAGCTAGTACCAGAGGAAGTGCAGGGTTGGGAGGATGGCCTAATGGTTAAGGTGTTTGCCTTACAAATACAAGGTACAGGGTTTGAATCTCACAGGGGATAATTGGCTAGGCTTACAATGGCTCGCAAGGGCAGTTAGCCTAGTATGAATCTATGAAAAGAACAATACAAGTCTATGAATCTATGAAAGGGACAAGGATTTTACTCAAGACTGTTCTTAGTACCCAGAAAGGACAAGGCCTGGAGGCCAATACTGGACCTATCTATTTTGAACACATTCCTGGATATACCAAAATTCAAGATGTTGCTGGGCAAGAACGCTTGGCTGGTGACTTTAGACCTAAAAGAGGCATACCTGCATGTCCCAATCAGACAAATATGCAAAAGATATACCTCAGATTCAAGGCTGGCTCAATGCATTACCAATTCTCTGCACTGCTCTTTGGCTTATCTACTGTGCCCAGGGTCTTTACAAAGTGCCTGGCACCAGTAATTGCATTCTGCAGACAGAGGAATACAAATATATCCTTACTTGGACAACTGTTTAATTCAAGAAGAGAACAAGGACATTCTTCTACAGCATCTGGCATTTGTGAAAAGACTTCTAACATGCCTAGGGTACACAGTCAGTGAAAAGAAATCAAAACTAGTACCCTCTCAAGAGATAATATTCCTGGGTGCAAGCTTAAATACAACTGCCAGATGGCTTATCTCACACCAGACAAACAAAGGCAACTGACTACCTGTTTCAAAATGTTGGCAACAAAGGCCCAGTTATCTGCAAGAAAAATTCTGCAGGCTTTGGGCTTCATGGCATCCTGCATCATACTAATTCCATATGCAAGACTGCATATGAGGAAACTTCAATGGTACCTAAAAGGTGTTTGGACTCAACATTGCCACAGCCTAGAAACTATGATTACTCTCATTCCTTGCCTGCAACAGGAGTTTCGATGGTGGGCAAAGGCTTGTCACCAAAACAAGGGACAGCCATTCACATTACCCCCAGCCAGGCAAACACTAACAATGGATGCATCAGATTATGCCTGGGGGGCTCACATGGCAGGAAGATGTATTCAGGGCACATGGACCCCAAACCAAATGCATCTACATATCAATCAAAAAGAGATGCTAGCATTTCAAAATGCCCTGACAGTCTTCAAGGACCTACTTCATTCAGGACAACTACTGATTAAGACAGACATCACCACGGTCATGTGGTACATAAACAGGGAGGCACACATTCTTACCCCCTTTGCAGACTAGCCATGACTTTGTGGGACACAGCATTGACTTACCAAGTACATTTGCAGACACAATTCCTGCCAGGAAGGAAAAATACTCTGGCAGACGAACTAAGCAGAAACCTCATGGATCCCCATGAGTGGCACCTAGATACACAAGTCTTCACCATGATAACAAGGAAATGGGGATGCCCGGACATAGATCTATTTGCCTCCCCTCACAACTACCAAGTAAAAAGATTCTGCACAAGGATTTATCACAGACAAGCATGGAAAGTGGGCCCCCTATCTTTCAGCTGGAAAAACCTATCAGTATATGCATTTCCCCCTTTGTCTCTCCTCCCCAAGGTACTCCTAAAGGTCAGACAGGAGAAGCCAAGGATGATACTGATTGCCCCAGACTGGCCCCGCCAGTACTGGTATCCAATACTAAGGAGCTTGTCACAATGCGCAGCGTGGACCTTACCTCAGATACCTCATCTACTGTCCCAGCAAAACAATCAGATCCTGCACAGCCAACTCAGGACTTTAAACCTAGCAGCATGGCGGATAATGTAGTCATACAAAACACACTTCTCAATAAAGCTGTGATGGATGTAATTTTGGAGGCCAGAAGGCCTTGTACTAGAAAATCTTATGCTGGAAAATGGAAGAGATTCTGTGCTTGGAACCAGGCACAAGGAACTGATACAACTGTGCCAAATATTCCTCAGATTTTGCAATACTTAACTGAGATGCTGGACAAAGGTCTATCTTTTTCATCTATTAAAATTCATGCCTCTGCCATTTCGGCTCATTACAGTACAGAGCCACCAATCTTTTCTCATCCCTTACTAAAACAGTACCTCAGAGGAGCCAAAAATGTAAGGCCTCCAAGGAGATCGCCAATGCCTGCATGGGACCTCAACTATGTCTTGGAAAAACTCACCCTGCCTCCTTTTGAGCCAGCTGCTACTGCTGATATAAAGTTTTTATCCTGGAAAACAGATCTGTTCCTAGCAATAACTTCTGCAAGATGAGTTTCAGAGCTTCAGGCACTCATGGCTGTGGAACCTTTTATCATTTTTTATCCAGACAGGGCCTCTCTGAGGACAAACCCAGCATTTATGCCTAAGGTGGTGTACAGTGTGGCTCTTAACCAAACTATTCATCTGCCAACATTTTATCCAAATCCACGGAACAAGGGGGAGAGAATTCTGCATTCTTTGGATGTACACAGACAGCTTAGATTCTACTTGGACAGAACCAAAGTTTTCAGGAAGACAGAGCAATTACTAGTGGCATATGCTGCAGGATCACAAGGAAAGGCTATCTCAAAGCAAACTATTTCAAAGTGGTTAGGCCACTGCATTCATTTATGTTACTTACACCATGGCAAGCCAGAGCCTAAGGGCATTAGGCCACATTCAACCAGAGCTGCAGCCACTTCAGCAGCCTTTCTCAGGGGAGTACCAACCAAGGACATTTTAGAGGCTACTACTTGGAGTTCAGTGCACACCTTTACAAAGCACTATCTGCCACTCTACTTTAAATCCAGGGCAGGCTTTGCCACTGCAGTTCTGCAGGGCCTCATAGCCGCTCCTAATGCTGTTTAGCTCCAGCCTCCCATCCATAGCTTTGGGACTCTACCCAAATGTGATGACTGCAACAGTGAAACACGAAGAACATAGTACAGTTGTGTACACTTACCATAAATGTAGGTGTTCAAGTGTATTCACTGTTGCAGTCCAGGTTACCCTCCTGCCATCCCCCTTTTCTTCTCATGGAACCTATCTTTCCTTCTCTGATTTATACAACCTATGTGGTGTATTTGCTTGTAGATGAAGGTAAAGTTTATATTGGTGCATGTATTTATATGTCTATAAATTTTGGCTCCCCTTTTAGGGGGCACCTGACAACTGGGGCAAGAAAAACTAAAGAAAATGGCGTTGGCCGCATCTTTTATACCCCTGATGACCTGACGTCAGAGAAGGGGTGACAGCAGCCAACGCAGGACCCAGGACTTTGGAATTCAGGCAGACTGAGGGCAACCTGCCAGCAGGATTACCCAAATGTAATGACTGCAACAGTGAATACACTCGAACATCTACATTTATGGTAAGTGTACACAACTGTACTTTCTTTCCACTGACCCAAGGGAAATTACCAAAGTGCTTGCTCCTCTCATTGCTTTTTGCAGGCTTCAGGAGATACAGATTTTACCCTGTCTGGACAACCTGCTCATTCAAGCTGTGAAGAAAATGAAAAACTCTCATCTGTGTTAGCATTTCTGGCAGGAAATTTGTGTATATTCTCAAACTAACTTGTATACCAGCATGTCTAATTGTGAAAATGTAAATAATTGTTTTAAATGTCGATTATTTCCCTGTGTATACAAAATATTTAAAGACTGTGTCAGTGTTTTGACACATTTCTAATTGCATATGTTTGTGAGGGAGATTCTAAAGTATAAACTGTCTGTGGAAATTCATCTGATCAGTAGGTGATGTCATTAGAATGTTCCTGGCTGCAGTGTCAGTATTTGAACAGCTGATTGACAAGAAAAAGAACTTTTTCAAACAGTTGACTATTATTTTTAAATTAAGATAGCTGAGATTGTTAACCTAGAATATAAAACAGACTGCTGCAGTCAGATACAGTGCTGAGCAGTTAGTGAAGAGTTGCATTCAGTGCATACCCAAGAAAAAGGACTGGGATGACATGATCGACAGACCACAATGCTTTGCCAGAGATGGCCTGCAACTGTCGCCCTTGGGATTCCGGATACTGGCTAAGGTTTTCGCCACCCCTCTAGTGACTTTTTTAGGCAAGGTTCAAATGACAAATTCACCACCTTAACAGGTACAAGCAAGCAAAATCTGAGGGTAATGCTACTCAATGCTCAAAGTCTAAACCTCAAAATGCATTCACTCGAGGCACTCCTTAAAATGGAGAACATCGACATCTATGCAGTGACCTGGTTCAAGGCTCCAGAGAGCCACCCCTACATTACCAGGCTATAATTCATACCACACCTTTCCGCCACCTAACCTGGATCGAAAAACTAAAGGCGGAGGTATGTCCATATTCATTAAGGATATCCACACCTCCAGGCTAGTTGCTCAGCATAATGTATCCGAGATTATGCAAGTGCAACTAACTCTGGGCAAGACAGCAATCCAAATTGTAACTTGCTACAGATGCCCCACCATGCCCTGGGATTCCCACTACTCATTTCTTGATACACTGGAAAATATTAGGGTACAACCCAACACCCTAATAATGGGTGATTTCAACTACCCCACCATTAACTGGGAAAACTACTCATGTACTAACTCTTTTGCTCAATGTTTTATGGAATTCATAAATTTCAATGCTTTGGATCAACTTACCCACACCCCAAACAGTGGCAGCAATATCCTAGACCTGGTTATTACCAACATGGGTGACCAGTGTTCCACACCAGAGGTCAATTCCTCGTTAGTCAGATCCAACCACAAGCTAATCACCCTAGACATCCACATCCTGCCCCCACACCCCATTAGGGAAACCACAGTAAAACATTTCTTCAAAGCCAACTTCACGCTTTTTAAGACAGAAGTGGCAAACGTCACAGCACCCATGCAGGTGGACAATAGAGGTACGACTGCTGAAACCTTCCCAAATGCACTTTAGAAGCACTTACATGACTGTGTGGATCGTACTATCCCTAACAGAACCAAGATGCTATCCTCCAAAAAAAGGAAGCCAATCTGGTGGTCCCCTACCATAAACTAACTCTACGACAGAAGAAAGAAACTATTGCAAAAAAGAGTAAAATTCTATGATTGGAGGAACTCCCTGGTCAGCCTCAGTAACAAGCTGAAATCCCTCATAAAATCCTCCAAAGCTAGTTACGAAAACAAAATTGCCACTGATTGTAAAGACTACAACGCATTCTATAGCTATGTCAAGAATCTCAATGGCAACACTCAGATCTGCTCTGAGTTACAGCACAATGGCACTGAATATACAGAACCAACTGATATTGCCAACATCCTGGCAGATAGGTTCAGTGCTAACTTTATTTTTTATTTATTTTATTTATTTTTATTTTATTTAACATTTAACTGGAAAAGTCAGACTTGGAACAAAGCCAATTTTCAGCGGACGCCCGGGGAGAAAGGCTCCAGATACATGTCTTTGTAATGTGGGAGGAAACCCACACGAACCCAGGGAGGACATGCAGACTCCACACAGAAGGTACCCCAGCCGAAAATTGAACTGAAGAACCTCTTGCTGTGAGGACAATGCTACTGCTGCACCACTTTACTCCCCTCTCACCCCCTAAAGGGCCCATCTCTATACCGGAAGAATGGAAAGTTCCTGTAATCACAGCTGCACAGGTAAAAATCACACTCTCCAAAGCCAAGAACACAGCATCCATGGGACCTGACAACATCCCAGGCTGCGTTCTACACGATCTGCAGAATGAACTGGCACGCCACCTAAGCACCATGTTCAATCATAGCCTCACCTCAGGCTTTGTGCCCACTGAATGGTGCACAGCGATGGTTATCCCACTCCACAAAATGGGAGCCACCATGGCCCTGGGAACTACTGCCCCATTAGCCTAACGAGCCTGGTCTGCAAGGCCATGGAATGTATCATCATGGATCTTGTACACAAAAATATTGGTAATCTCCAAACACTGGACCCCACCCAGTTCAGGTTTGTAAAAGGCAGATCATGTCTCCTAAACGTGATAGACTTCTTTGAAGCAGTCACCAAAGCTGTAGACGAGGGTAAGGTGGTTCACACAGCCTATCTAGATCTCGCCAAGTCTTTTGACACCATTCCCCATTCTGGAATTATAGATAAACTCACTAAACCAGGTATAAATCCCTATGTCACAACATGGGTTGCCCACTGGCTCACTGGCAGAACCCACAGTGTTAAAGTAGCAGACTCCAAATCCGACTTCAGACCAGTGACAAGTGAAATACCACAGGGTTCAGTCCTTGATCCTCTCCTATTTGCTATCGACTTTTCTGAAGTACAGGCTAACACAGAAGGTCTTTGGCCATTGAAGTTCGCAGATGAGTGCAAACTAGGAGCCATAAGCAAAACTCCTAACAATGTGGACATCCTACAAAAGGGCCCCACGAAGGCAGATGCCTGGTGTCAAACCCATGGCCTCAAGCTCAATGCCAAAAAGTGCATTGTCATCCCCTTTGGTAAAGAATCTGTACCCATGAGCTACCACATAGGTGGTAGTCTACTTAATACCGAAAGTGTGATAATAGACCTTGGGACACAGGTGGACAGTAGTCTCTCCTTTGATAATCACATCACCACAGTAGTCAGGACATCCTTCTACATGGCACACCTCATCACAAAAGGTTTCTTATCCAGGAAAAAAAGAGGTCATTGTTCCCCTCTACTCGTCACTCATTAGACCCATTATAGAGTACAATGCCCCTTTTGGTATTTACCTCACAAGATGTCTACAACAACTGGAAAGACCGCAGAAATACCTCTCAAAGAGGATTACCAGCCTCAAACAGATGCCCTACGCAGACTGCCTCAAAAAACTGCAGCTTTACTCTGTCACATATCACCTACTCAGAGGCGATCTCTGCCTAACACACAAAGCTATGTCAAACCCAGAGCTGTTGGACATGCTCCACTTAAAGAAATCCCAATCCCTAAGAGCTATACGCTCTAGGGACATAAACCTTGTCACTACAATAAACAGAACATGCTGGAGGGATAGATTCCTGTCCTAGAGACTTCCCATTCTCTGGAACAAACTACCTATCTATATCAAACAAAGCTCCTCATTAGCACTCTTCAAGAAAAATCTTGATGATTGGATGGGAAATGAGAAATTCACCCCGGGGATTACCTGTGTTGCTCTGCTCAACAGGGGCACAGGAAAAAAAAATTTCATAGGTGGAGAAAGCCAGGGTACCTTTTTGGCTAGACTTATATAGGCCTTAGGGCCAATAGCCTAGTACCTACCTATGAACCAAAAACTGTAAGCCTGCTTTTGCCTTGTTATGTTTTAGATTAGATCAGAGATAGTATTATCTAGCTAGATTAGGAAATTTTAGTTTCTGAGATGCTGGCCTTCTATCCTACAGTTTAATTTTATACTTCTGGTGATTGAATTCTGGTGTTTATTGAAAGTTATTGATTTACATTATTGTAATCATTTTACATATTATTAAATGTTTTTCATTGTAGAGCCGCGGTTGTGCAGCGGTTAGCATTGTCACCTCACAGCAAGAGGTTCTGCCGTTTGATTCTCATCTGGAGCACCTTCTGTGTGGAGTTTGCATGTCCTCCCACGTCGAATGATGTTTAAAGACATGCAGGTAGGTGCGTGTGTGAATGGGTGTGCCTTCCTTGAAGGTTGGGCGTCGGGCTGGTAACTCGGCACCATTAAAATCCACTGTCAATCATGACTGGACCAGAGTTCCGCTGTGACTACCCTAACTGGGAAAAGCTGAAAGATATTACTATTAAATGTTTTTCATTACTTTTCATTGTGGCTGGAAAATTGGTGTGTTAGAGGGTTTATACCTATTTGATACTCCCTAGATCACCTAGAATGCCTGGCTGCTTCTGGTCATAGCTATCATTTATTTTGATATTTAATTTTTAATAATTGATTGCCCTTTTAAGGGCGTGTAGACCTGTCTGATTCTGGTGGCAGTGTTAGCATTTGTATTGGGGAGGGGACACAGCTGGAAATCTTTGTCATGCTTCTTATAAGTGTTTGAGTGTGTAAAATTTAAATTTATTTTGGGTGTGAGTGAGTCAGTGAGTGAGTCAGAGGTTTTAAACTGGAACACATTGCTCTGCAGTGTATAATAAAGGATTACATTTGGGGTGGACAGAGGTATATAGTCCAGTCCCAGGAAATAGAGCATGTTTGTGGAATTTTACTCTTGTGTGCTCTGGTGTTTTCTTTGACACTTAAACTGGAGTCAGTGGTGAGGATTGAGGCTGCTTAATTACTGACTCTGGTTTTAAGTGGGGGAAGTCACATTCATTTATTGGCAGTCCAGGGAGTTATTAGCCGGATGTCACACAAGCTTCTTCTCCCAGCAGTCTGTTGTAGGATTTTCACTTTTATCACTTGTTTACAAAGTCTGGGGTTCACTATAAATCTCAAGAAGCCAGTTATGATGCCCTCCCAGGATTATGTTTTTTCTTGGGTGCAGGCTTCAGACTATTCTCATGCTGGCTTTTCTTCCAGCTCCTGTTCCCAATGTTTTGTCTGTAAAAATGCAACTCCTGGCAGAGCCAGCTCTCATGGGTAGTGACATACACAGAAGACTTAACTCTGTTATGTATGCCCAGGACATGTTCAGTAGGCTACAGTGCTACAGCAAGTACTGAGGCTGTGCCCCTACAGATGCACACACAAACCAGCACAGCTCCAGGACATCCCACATATCCAATGACCATGGTCCTTCTACACATTAAACTCCCCACCCAAATCCAGTTCTCACACAACCAATTAATAAGCTTTTCCTTTTGCTATACCTTAACACTCACAGTCACACACTTCCCTGTGAAAGGTGTGCAATGCTGTATTCCCTTGTCCTCCTTTACAAATGATACCTGTGCCTTGCCCTTTGTACATTGTTACTTGGGTTGCCTATGTCTGATGCACATTGTGGCCAGCCTATGCACTGGGAAGCATAGACTGGTATGTTGGCAAGCATCACTTTTACTGTAGTGTATCTGCTTACTTATTGTATAATTAATTTGCTGTTTGCTAGTGCCATGACATACTGTGCTTGCCTCTATCTGGCATGGTCACCGACTGCTGCTGGCTCTTCCTCTGACTCCTCATTTGTCTCAACTACTGCTGCCTGTCATTCTTTGAATTGCTGGCCCTTCAAGAGCTCACCCTGCTATGAATGCTTCCTAACTATAGTATTATATGTACAGCACACACAGTATTTTGGCACATGTACTGCAGGGCTCCACAGGATGTAGCCAGACAGCAAAAGCATGACTTCAGCAGCCCAAACACATGCTGTTTAATATTTCTCATCTGTGATAGTGCATGGTTGTACCCCTTGTCAGTTTGACTGTATGGAATTCTGATGTGTGTCTTAAGCCAGGACATATCCATCTTCACCCATAAGATGATTCTGTGGTAGTCACCCCTTTTAAACCATTGATACAGGTCAAGTGTGCCATATGTGTGAGAAGTAAAAACTGCCTGGGGTCCTGCACACACATTGTAGATGATATCGCTGCATTACAGACCACCTGGCTGCTGTTGGAAAGGTTCATGTATCTCCTTCCATGTTGGCAAGGTGGGCTCTTTATTTCAGAATGGATACAGTCTGCGATCCCCAGTACCTCAGGAAAATGGGTTATATCATAGAAGTCCTGCATGGTATGTACTGTCTTCTCTGGGGTGCGGACGAATTACATTCTCTCCTACATGCTGAAACATGGTGTTCAGGAACTAATGGAGTATTTTCAAGGCAGGTGCCTGAGATACCACACTGTGTCACCAGTAGGTTACTGAAAGTTCTCCTGTAACTAATCCATGCAAAGTCATACATACCTTTGTCTTCAATGGGATAGGTACACCACAACTCCCATGGGTCTGCAGATGAAGTAGGCACACATCCGTGATTTCCCATGTGGTAGCAGTCCATTATGTTGGTGGTGGTGGTGTGCAGGGCATAAAAATTTAAAGGTAATGAGATGACTCAGCACCTTTAGATTCAGTGTTGGCTGTAATAAGAGACTCCTGCAGATACACATTTACAATGGCTGTGGCAACCCCAGGCGTATTTGTGAGATGTATATCTTCTGACCACTGGTGTATGACTGACGTCAAATCTAATGTGAGTGCATTATTACTGCACATAATTTAAGTGTTTCTGAATCACTCCATCTTGTTTTACCTCATTATTGTACATGGCACTTCATTATGCAGTCATTACCATATAACATGTCTGACCACATCATTTGGCCTAGCAGGGATGTGTGGCTGGGTACTCTGAATTGCACTCACCTTGTGCATAGCAGCTTATTACATAAACTCCCTTAACATGATGTGGCAAAGTTTCTGAAGCCTGTCATGTATGTTTTCTGGAAACAGACAATCCAATTATGCTGAATTGAGCTCATAAAAACAAGATGTTCTTCATGTTTCACTGTTGCATTCATTACATTTGGGTTATATGCTTGCAGGTAGCCCTCAGTCAGCCTGATTAACAAAGTCTTGGGTCCTGCGTCAGTTGCTGTCCCTTCTTCCATGATGTCAGGTTGTCAGGGGTATAAAACATGCAGCCGACGCCATTACATCAGTCTTTCTTGCCGTGCGGTGCCCGAAGCAGAAACAGTTCGCAAGTGCCGGTCGGCCGACTCCTGACATTTTCGTTTTCGAGTTTCAATACCAAAGTCTTCAACTAAAAGCTAAGTACCCCATTGGGGAAACTTTTTCTTGCTCCTTACCGATGTCAGTAAAAGTTAACAATTGTATTACTTGTGGGAAGCAAATACCTCATAAGGATTTTCATTTGTACTGTATTCCTTGCCTAGGCCCTGACCACAAAGTGCCTTGCTGTCGGTTTTGTGCTAAATTTAATCAACGCACTATTAAACGTCGGTATATTTTTGCTTGTAAATATTTTGGCTCGAGATTTAACTATCCAGAAATGTTGTCGGTTAGCAATCCGACTACCGGAATACCTAAAAACGCAAAGAAAAAGACAAAGACAGACCGTCGAGGTCCAAAACCGACGACAAAACTTCTCCTAAGCCAGTCGCCGGTTCGCCAGTACTCAGTGAGGCGCTTTCGCAGCACCTGATACCCGCTACTTTTGATTTGCAGGCCTCTACTGAGACCCATTTGGAGTCCGGTATGCCACGAGACACTAAGTATTGAACCCGCGGATGTCTCTACCTTAGATGGGTCCAGAGCCGCTGAGCAGGCACCGGCTTCTGAGGGTGTTTTCAGGCCTAAAGATTTGTATATTAAACCAACACCATCTTCAAAACTAAGGCCAACAGCTACTTCTATGTCTAAAAAAACAAAGCTTGGGTCACGTGTACAGGCCCCAATGCCTAAAAAACAAATGATCAAAATGGCTGAGGATTTAAGATCAGGGATACCCATCCCCCTCCTGCTAAGAGGCCTAGGCAAGGCACTGACTATGAATTTTCAGATCAGGTTTCTATTTCTTCTGATTCCTCTTCTGATCAGGAATTATGTATTCCCACTTATGAGGACTCTGATGCAGAAGATTCCATCCCTTCTGCTTCTCCTCCTGAGGATTTTTCTTTAGGAGAAACTTTGCATACCTTAAGGGAACACTTTCACTGGGAGAGTCAAGATTTCTCAGAATCTAAAAAGAGACTTGGGGATTCCCTTCTTCTTCCTCAGCACAGACTTTTGGCTATACCTCCTGTTCTAGACATTGTTGATGATGTTTTTTCAGAGTCCAGTATGACTCCAGATTCCCTGCCTCTGGCTCCTAGTAAGCCAGACAGATATTACAGGGTTCTTGAGTCCCACAAATTCCTCTTTAAAAACCCTACTGCTGACCCTGAAACCATTTCTCAGGGTCCCAAGGGCATTAAGGCTTCTACTGCTAAAATCCTACCCCTTCTGATAGATTCCAGGGCACTGGAAAGATGGGGTAAGAAGGTTTACACGTCCGCAACCTTGGCAATCAGGGCTTTAAACTGTCAATTTCATATGCTTAAATATCAACAACATGTCATGGGTTTACTTAAACAGAAAATTATATTGATTTCTGACTGTGTGGAAAATAGAGTTGCAGGATTTATTGCATTCAGCTGAACAAGTTGGAAAACATACTTTGCAATGTGGTTTAGATTCCTTAGAGGTCTCTTGCAAGGCTGCTGTAACTGGATCTGTAATAAGAAGGCATGCTTGGCTCAAGGAGCAAAATATGCCTGACCATGTTAAAGCAAAATTGTTGGATGCTCCTTTACAACAGGACAGTCTGTTTGGTAATAAGGCTGAAGAAGTTTTGAAAAAGATGGAAGATAAAGCTAAATCTATGCAAACTGTAAAAGATTTCCTACAAGTGCAGCTGCCCAGATTAAGTCGGCACTGGCCTACTAAGAACTGGTCCTTTCCAGTACCCATTAGAGCCGCTCAGGTCAAACCCAGACATTCCAAAGGCTCCAGGTTTCAGTCGCAAGGAACTTGTAGAACAAAGCAATGGGGTGCCTCCACCTCCAAATCTGGAAGTAACAAGGCACCTTCCTATGGTAAACAGTCTCATTGACTTTCCACTGCAACCACCAAGCACTTATCTTTTCACCGCCCCTTTGGGGGAAAAACTGGCACTTCATGCATGAAACTGGCAACTGATTACCCAGGGCAAATAGGTTTTAAATGTAGTATCCCAGGGATACAGATTTCATTTTCACATGTTGCCAATCCCAAACGGATGGCCAGATCTGCCTCCAAATCAGTGGGCAGAGGTCTAGAAACAAGTTATGTCCCTCATGAATATGGGGGCTATTCAACCAGTACCAGAAAAGGAAAAGGGACAAGGTTTTTATTCAAGACTTTTCCTGGCACCCAGAAAAGACAAATCATGGCGTCCAATTCTGGACTTATCCATTCTAAATACATTTCTGGACATTCCAAAATTCAAGATGCTGGCTCTCCAACAGTTACTACCTATGCTAGGCAAGGATGCCTGGTTGGTAACTCTAGACTTAAAAGAAGCTTACCTGCATATCCCAGTCAGGGAATCTTGCAGAAGATACCTCCGCTTCAAAGCAGGCCATTTGCATTACCAGTTCTCTGCACTGCCCTTTGGCTTATCTACTGTGCCCAGGGTCTTCACAAAGTGCCTGGCACCAGTAATTGCATTTTGCAGGCAAATAAATATTCAAATTTATCCATACCTAGATGACTGTCTAATTCAGACAGAAAACAAGGACACTCTTTTAAGACATCTGGTGTTTGTAAAAAGACTTTTAACTTGTCTAGGGTACACCATAAACGAAAATAAATCACAACTGGTACCCTCTCAAATAATTACATTCCTGTGTGCAAGCTTGAATACAACTGCCCAGATGACTTAACTTACGCCAGAAAAACAAACTCAATTGATGACTTACTTCAAACAGGTTTCCACAAAAACCCAGCTATCTGCAAGACAAATTCTGCAGGCCTTGGGGTTCATGGCCTCATGCATTCTTCTAATTCCATATGCAAGACAGCATATGAGGAAACTTTAATGGTACCTAAAAAGCTTATGGAGTCAACATTGCCACAGCCTGGAAACAATGATTCCTATCATCCCTTGCCTGCAGCTAGAGTTCCTATGGTGGGCAGAGGCCTGCCACCAAAACAAGGGAATGTCATTCATTCCACCCCCTGCCACCCAAACCCTGACTACCGACGCATCCAATTATGCTTGGGGGGGTGCATCTGGCAGGGAGATGCATTCAGGGTCAAAGAAGCCCAAATCAAATGCACCTACATATAAATCAGAAAGAGGTGCTAGCTGTACAGAATGCTCTGACAGCCTTCAAGTGCTATCTTCATCCAGGACAACTACTGATAAAGACATACAACACCACAGTCATGTGGTACATAAACAAGCAGGGGGGTACCCATTCCTACCCCCTTTGCAGACTAGCCATGGCATTGTGGAACATGGCCTTGACTTATCAAATACATCTACAAGCTCAATTCCTGCAGGAAAGCAAAATATTTTGGCAGATGAACTAAGCAGAAATCTTATGGACCCACACGAATGGAAACTGGATCCACAAATCTTCAGCATGTTGACACGCAAATAGGGGAGCCCAGACATAGATCTTTTTGCCTCACCCCAGAACTATCAGTTGGACAAAGTCTGCACAGGAATTCATCACAAAAAAGCTTGGAAAGTGGATGCTCTATCCTTCAGCTGGAAAAACCTATCAGTCTATGCCTTTCCTCTTCTGCCTCTGCTCTCCAAGGACTTACTAAACATCAGACAAGAAAAAACAAAAATGATTCTGATTACTCCAGACTGGCCTCGCCAACACTGGTACCCGCTCCTGCGCAATATGTCGCACCTTCCTCTGTGGTACCTGCCTCAGACACCTCACCTACTGTCTCAGCAGAACTATCAAATTCTGCACACTCAGCTCCACACTCTGAATCTTGCAGCATGGCTAATCAACTAATTTCACCAATTACATCTCTCAGCAAACCTGTGATGGATGTCATTTTGGAGGCTAGAAGGCCTAGTACTAGAAAATCGTATGCTGACAAATGGAAAAGATTCTGTGCCTGGAACCAAGCACAAGGAATAAGCACAACAATGCCCAATATTCCTCAGATTCTGCAATACTTAACTGAGATGCTTCACAAGGGCCTATCTTTTTCTTCCATAAAAATCCATGCCTCTGCCATTTCAGCCCATTGAAACACAGAGCCTCCCCTCTTTTCTCATCCTCTGCTAAAGCAATACCTCAGAGGGCCAAATATTTAAGACCTCCCAGGAGAGCACCAACTCCTGCATGGGACCTCAATTTTGTTCTGAAAAAAATCACTCTACCTCCTTTTGAGCCAGCTGCTACTGCAGACCTAACATTTCTCTCTTGGAAAACAGCTTTTCTTTTAGCAGTCACCTCAACTAGAAGGATTTCAGAACTACAGGCTCTTATGGCAGTGGAGCCTTTTATTATTTTTTACCCGAACAGGGTGGCTCTCAGGACCAATCCATCCTTTATGCCTAAAGTCGTATCTAGTGTGGCCCTTAATCAGACCATTCAGCAGATTCTGCATTCATTGGATGTACACAGACAATTAAGATTCTACTTAAACAGGACAAAATCTCTAAGAAAATCTTAACAATTACTGGTGGCATTTACTGCAGGGGCAGAGGGAAATTATTTCAAATCAGACTATTTCCAAATGGATAAGCCATTGTATTCGTTTCTGCTGTATGCATCATGGTAAACCTGTCCCCAAGGGGATCAGATCTCATTCCACCAGGGCTGCATCTACTTCTGCAGCCTTTCTCAGAGGGGTTCCTACCAGAGACATTCTAGAAGCTGCTACCTGGAGCTCAGTTCATACGTTCACCAAACAATTACCATTTACCTCTCTTGTCTAAATCCAGAGCAGGCTTTGGCACTGTTGTCCTGCAGGGCCTTCTAGCTGCTCCTAATACTGTATAAATCCATCCTCAACAGTGAAACACGAAGAACATAGTACAGTTGTGTACACTTACCATAAATGTAGATGTTCGAGTGTATTCACTATTGCAGTCCTGGTTACCCACCCTCCAAGCCCCCTGTTTTTCTATTACTATAACTCTCCTTTCTTTTACTATGCTTAAAAGCGTTTTTTGGTGTATTTGCTTTTGTTTGGAGGTATATTTTTTGTGTTTTAAATTATATACGTATATATATATATATATATATATATATATATATATATATATATATATATATATATATATATATATATATATTTTTTGCTCCCCATTTGGGGGGGCACCTGACATCTGGGGCAAGAAAAACTGAAGTAATGGCATCGGCTGCATGTTTTATACCCCTGACAACCTGACATCATGGAAGAAGGGACAGCAACCGACGCAGGACCAAGACTTTGTTAATCTGGCCGACTGAGGGCTACCTGCAAGCAGATAACCCAAATGTAATGACTGCAACAGTGAATACACTCGAACATCTACATTTATGATAATTGTACACAACTGTACTTTATGTCTACAGTTAATGAGGTTCGGCATTCATGATCTGAATACCTCAATAGTGACTTATAAACAGTAAGTGACCATTAAGAGCCATTTTGCTGGAACACTTGTATGGGCTTCCGTCAAAGAAGGTTTAAGGTATGTCACAGTTAAAACGATCTCCCAGGTCGTTTTTCATGTTTTTGTGTGTGCGCCCTTTTACTTACTTTCTTTTTTTCTTTTTGTACTGTTGAAGTTGAAATATTTGCCTTAAGGCCTAAGTAGTGGCTGTAAGGGATCCTTAAATCAATCCACTTGACTAACAAAAGGATAAATTAAAGGAAATAAGCAAGCATCCGTAAATTACTAGAAGTACATTTTCACACCCTGTCTCAAAAAGACCTTCCTGAGACCTATCCTGGAGACCAAGAGCTGCAGACTTTCTCTCCTGCTGTAGAAACTAGTATGTTTATTTTATTTATATTTGTGTACCAGGGTAGTGCACTGATCAGTATTGACCAGTTTCAGGCTGTGCCCAGGCAAAAGGCATTTATTTTCACTAAGGCAACCAGGAGGGCATCCATGACAGTAGGATCCAACCTGAGGGCTCTGGGCTACTTGTCGGGCTCTGCACATGACTTCAATGACCTGTCTACAAATGAAGAAAACTAACTAATACCCAAGGAACAATAGGGATGAAGTCAGGCTCATTAGTGCCAAAAAAGATACTGGCCATTATTTCTGTCCTCCAGATATTCATATTGGTCTGGATGACAGGAGTCAATACAGTGATGAGACAATGCTGCTGCTGTGTCATATAAAAAACAAGAAAGGGGACACATCCTTTCCCAGAGAATGCTACTGTTGTATGTCAACAGCAAGGGAAGACATCATCTTATCCTTAGTGCATGTTGGCCTTGATAGCCTGAAACCCAGCATTAGGTATAATCTTATTTTCTAGCCCTGTCACATTCCTTTTGGCTGAGAATGGCTATAAAATGGCATGGACAGATCCCCTCTCAACCAGTATGAGTAGAAATTGAACCTGGATAATTTTCACAAGATGAACTTCTATAAGGTAGCCAGTAGGTATGACTTCACACAAAATCTCAAAACCCCTGAGTTCTGAGCCAGATATTCTTGCAAAACGGTGCTGCAGCTGAGAGTGTATTTTCAGTTCTGTATGATTCTGCAACCTTACACTTGATCTCCAGAGTACTCCAAAATGCAATACTGGATTATGCCAGCCTCCATATTAAGACAGGTAAATATAGAAGGACCCCTGATCTTCCCATTCCCACAGTTTTCTTAACCTACAGCTAAAAACTCCTGATGCACTTAATCCTAAAAATCTCAAGCTGGAAGTTGATCTTGATTCTGCACTGGCCTTCCATTCCCCAGAGGGTCATGCCATTATGAAGGGAAGAAAAACATTTACTTGGAAAATCTTACTTTGCCAAGTAGACCAAAATTTCTTGTTGGTTAGGGGAGTATTTCAAAGAGTTTAACTCATTATCTGTTCAACAAGCCCTACTTTAGCAACCCAGTCTTACAAAGCCCTTTTGTTTGCCTCAGTCAGGGTACTCCTTTCATTTATGTCAGAAGTTCTTTGGCATCTATCAACACTTTCAAGGAGTTTCTTAAAGGGACCATGCATCAGTTTTTTATTTCCTTCTTCCCACAGCACTCATCATGATGGCTCCTCTATCTGCACCCTATCAACCCATTCATTCCTCAGATTCATAGGTGTGTACTAAGCCAACAACCACTGGGGCATTTATAAGCCTAGCCATGCAACCCAAATGTATTACATGAGTTGATGCACCTTAGAGGTTATTTTAAGGAGTGTATGTTAGCTAGACAGTGATTTAACAGCGGCCTTTGTCCATCAGAGACATAAGTATTAGACCAGGGGTGCATTTCCAATTTCTCATCTACTGGTCCAGGTTGTGCTTGAATAAGGTTAGGGAAGAGCTCTGCTTCGCATGGATGGGAAGCCTTTTCCAGAAAATGAGGATTCTCTGAAATGCATACCTGTCCCTCCAACATGTCCTTTTTAAGAAAAAAAGCAAAGTTTAAATCCTTAGATCTAGTAGTTCTGATGCTCTTCACGTTGCAGATATGCTAAAGGTCCATCTTTGGCAGGATCCAAGAATTCCTTGTGTGGTAGGGTGCGGGTTAAGGTATAGCTCCATAAGGTAAGTGTGCGATAGGCATGGACCTTAGGGTAGGCTGCAGGTTAAGGTAAGTGTATAGATAGGTCATGTACATAAGATTTAGTTTAGTGTTGGAAGTAGGGTTTTTTAAATGTATTTGTGTATTATTTATTTTGTTAGGGTATATCTCCATAAAGGAAGTGTGCGGTAGTTATGGACCTTAGGGTTAGGGAGGGGTTAAGGATAGTGCATAGATAGTTGTCTATGTGGGGTTTAGTGTACTGTTAGAAGTAGGGTTTTGTTAAATGTATTTATGTGTATTATTTATTTGTTAGGGTATATCTCCGTAGGGGAAGTGTGCGGTGGTTACGGACCTTGGAGTTAGGGAGGGGTTAAGGCTAGTGCATAGATAGTTGTGTATCTGGGGTTTAGTGTAGTCTTAGAATTTGGGTTTTGGTGCTCTACTTTAGGGTTAGGAGTAGGGTTTGGTTAGTGTTTGTATGTGGTTTATTTATTTTGTTTGGGTAGGTAGTATGTAGCGGGTGGTGAGGTTGCCTGACTATGATGGTTTGATGTTTTAAATTTCACGGTTTTGTGCATTTGGTGTATTCGTGGTTCGATTAATATGTGTCGCTCTTTGGGTATTCGCTGCAATGGATTTTTGCGGAACTGATATAGAACCGTTCACACCCTATATTCTTTTTGTGAGGAAACTTTATGGACATTCCAGTCTATTGCATGTGCCTGGTTAGATATTTATTTTATTTATTTTACATTTGTTGACCGGGTTAGTCCATTTGAGCTGCTAGCCCTTTTTCAGCGGAGGCACTTGGAGAAAAGCTCCAGCATGTTAATACAGGTGATGACAGCAATAATGTTTAAAAACATTTAAGATGTATACAGAAAATCATTTATGATATGTACAGAAAAAAAATTTTTAGTAAAAAAAATTCATAATATAATATGAGCAAACATCTAAGATTTCAGTTGCTAATATTGTTTATTTATTTACATTTAATAATAGTTAACAGTATTGATCCTTATACACGCTTTTTTTTTTGTGGAACAAATGACTAAGGAGGTATCAATGCCAGGTTGGCTATGAGAACCAGTTCTACAAGCAGGAATATACTACAGAATACAGGTTAGTCGGGCTGAACAGGAGCAAGTCCAGTGGGTTAAGAAATATTGTTTTAGAGCATGCTTGAAATCATGAGCGGTATTGATGGCTAATATTTGTTGGGGAAGAGAGTTCCAGTATTTAGAGATTATATAACTGTATAAAGAGTCACTCAATGAATTATGAGATTTGGTAACTTTGAGTAGTACCCTGTTAGCTGAACTGAGAGATTTAAGGTTTTCTATACGGTTGGACAAGGTCCCTTAGAACTGGACAGTTATCTTGTTTATACATAACTGAGTGGGCATTTAATAGTTGATTTAGTATTAGTAATATTGGGAGTTCTACCCAATTAAATTGATGGAGGGCAATACAGTGATGTGTTTTATGAGGGTGGTTAGATGGAAACCTGGTAATCTTATTGTAGCAGGATTCAAGGTTATTAATTTCTGTTTTGCGAGGGTTGGTAAATATTTGGGAACAGTATAGTAATGAAGAAAGCAGGTGAGTTCTAGCTAAGGCCAGTCTGGCAGGATTGGTAAGATAGGGTTTGGCTCTGTATAGAGTGCCAAATTTTATATGTACTTTTTTAATTGTCAGAGCCATGTGTTTGTCGAACCTCAATGCACTGTCAGTAGGTGACCCCCCAGTAGTTTTGTCTGTTCGACAGGTTCTATTTTAGTACCATTGGAAGAATAGATAATAAGAGGAGGTTGATTGTTAGGAGTTGAAACATTTGAAAATACCATAAGCTTAATTTTATTGGGATTTAATATTAGTTGATGGGCTGCAAGGTAGTTTTCTATGTTGCGAAGGGCAGTCTGAGTTTGCTGTTGAAGCTGGTTAATATTGGGGGCAGAGCAGATAAGGGTGGCATCATCTGCATATTGTATGATACTGGCTGGGCTAGAGACTGAGTGGAGGTCATTAGTAAAAATAGTAGAGCAGAGGCCCAATTATTGAATCCAGAGCGACTCCTACTGATGCAGGAAGTTGGGGAGAGAGCTTGTTATCCCATAAGGTAGTCTGCTTATGATTTGAGAGGTAGCTGTGTAAGGGGCCAGTTTAATAAGATCTGGTGAGATACAGTGTAAAAGCCTTTTGATATGTTAAGGAAGGTTGCAGAAACCAGTTGGCTATTGTTTTTCAGCTGATAGAGTTGGTAAAAGTTATGAGGGCTGTATTAGTGCTGTGCTTGGGCCGAAAACCATGTTGTGTGTAGGACAAGAGGTTATGCTTTAGAAAGTGGTCTGGTATTTGTCTGTGGCTACATTTCTCTAGTATCTTAGCTAGGGGTGAGAGAATGGCTATTAGTCTATAGTTAGAAATGTCTTTGGAAGGTCCTCCTTTATGAAGTGGGATGATACAAGATATTTTCCAGAGGTTGGGTACATACTGTTCAGAGATAGAATGATTGATTAAAATGGATATAAGGTAGGCAATGGAAGGGGCAGCTAGTTTCAAAAAGTCTACAGGTAGATGATTGGCAGCAAGAATGCACAGTTTAACCTTTGTGAGTAGGTTTTGTATGAACCTTGTTTGGTTGGGCTCAAATATGAGATGGTGGATTGCTGGTTAGAAGAGGTAGGTATAGAAAGATGAGAACTAGTAGCATTGTTTTGAAGAGAGGTTATTGAGATAATAAAGTGGTTATTGAATCGAGTGGCAATACATTCTGTAGTATTAGTTTTAATTGGGATTGGTGTAGTGGGCTTGCCTGGTTTAAGAAGGTGGTTAACTGATTGACAAAATTTTGGGGGGGTTGTTTGGTATTTTTGTTGACAAGATTGAAAGTATTTTTTTTGTCTAGTTTGATTTGTTTCTTGGTCCTGATTTCGGAGCTGTTGGTAAGATGCTAGATGAGCATTGCTTCTGTTAGAGCGATGAGTAGTTGAAGAGTTTCTTTTGCTAACCAGGGGAGTAATTTGTTTTTTCTACGAATTTTCCTAAGTGGTGCAAGTGCATTCAATGTATGAGGAAAAGTATTGTTAAAGTATTGTACTGCACGGTCTAGTTGTAAGGTTTTTAGAGGTGTCCAGTTATGTTGGTTTAAGACAGTGATGAAGATGGATGGGGAAAATTGTTTTTTCTTCTGAATATAGCTGAATGTTATATTGCTACAGTTATTTGAAGTTTTTCTCATTAGATATGTTGGAAAATCATCACTTAAATATCAGGTAGACAGCTGGGCCATTGGGAGTTTGCCATTTCCTCCACTGTGGTGCGATCTCGGAGTTGGTATATTTAAGTAAAGTAAGCAAACAGCAACAAGGAGAACATCAGTCCCAATGTAGTAAAAAGCAGATTAAAATACTTATATATTTAAGTAGTGGTGTGGGGGGCATAGCCCCCCACATGGGGATTTTTTTTTTTTTTTTTTTTTGGTGAAACAACGATTTTTGTTCAAGGAAGGATAGAAAAATAAAGACAAATATTACAGGGTTTAGATTGTGTATGGTCTTAGTATTTGTTTAGAAGATGGTCAGTTTAGAGATATATACTGAAGGGGGCATTAGAATTGATAATGGATGTTCTTTGTGTTTCACTGTTGCAGTCATTACATTTGGGTAATCTGCTGGCAGGTTGCCCTCAGTTGGCCTGATTAACAAAGTCTTGGGTCCTGCGTCGGTTGCTGTCCCTTCTTTCATGATGTCAGGGGTATAAAACATGCAGCCAACGTCATTACATCAGTCTTTCTTGCTGTGCGGTGCCCGAAGCAGAAGCAGTTTGCAAATGCCGGTCGGCCGACTCCTGAAATTTTCATTTTCGACTTTCAGAACCGAAGTCTTCAACTTAAAGCTAAGTACACCGTTGGGGAAACTTTTTCTTGCTCCTTACCGATGTCAGTAAAAGTTAATAATTGCATTACTTGTGGAAAGCAAATACCTCATAAAGATTTTCATTCATACTGTATTCCTTGCCTAGGCCCTGACCACGATGTACCTTGCTGTCGGTTTTGTGTTTTATTTAATCAGCGCACTATCCGTCGTCGGTACATTTTTGCCTCTAAATATTTCGGTTCTCAGTTTAATTATCCAGAAGTGTCGTTGGTTAGCCATTCGACTACCGGGATTCTGAAAAAACGCAAAGATAAAGACAGAGACAGGCCGTTGAGGTCCAAAACTGCCGACAACACTTCTCCTAAGCCAGTCGCCAGTTTTCCGGTACTCAGTGAGGTGCTTTCGCAGCCCCTGATACCCGCTACTTCTGATTCACAGGCCTCTACTGAGACCCATTTTGAGTCTGGTATGCCGCAAGATGCTTCATCTATGGAACCCATGGATGTCTCTACCTTGGATGGGTCCACAGCCGCTGTGCAGGCACCGGCTTCTAAGGGTGTATTCAGGCCTACAGACTTGCATATTAAATTGACACCGCCTTCATTACTAAGGCCTAAACCTCAATCTATGTCTAAAAAACCGATGCCTAGGCTACATTTTCAGGCCCCTATGCCTAAAAAACAAATGATGAAAATGGCTGAAGATCTAATTACTCTAATCAGGGGTAGTCAACCCCCCCCCCCTCTAAGAGGCCTAGGCCTGAGCTTGATTATGAATCTTCTGATCAGGATTCTGTTTCTTCTGACTCTTCTAATGTCCTGGATTTGTCCATACCTACTTATGAGGATTCTGATGCAGAGGATTCCATTCCCTCTGCTTCCCCTCCTGAGGATTTTTCTTTTGGGGAGACTTTACATACTTTAAGGGAGCATTTCCACTGGGAAAGTCAGGAATTTTCTGATTTAAAAAAGAGGCTTAGGGATTGCCTTCTTCTACCTCAGCATAGGCCTTTGGCTATACCTCCTATACTAGACATTGTTGATGATGTGTTCTCGGAATCCAGTTTGGCCCCTGATTCCCTCCCTCCAGCTCCTAGTAAACCTGACAGATACTACAGGGTTCCTGAGTCCCACAAGTTTCTTTTCAAAAAATCCTGTTGCAGATCCAGGAACCATTTCTCAGGGGCCCAAGGGCATTAAGGCTTCTACTGTTAAAAATCCTACCCCTTCTGATAGAGACTCCAGGGCGCTGGATAGATGGGGTAAAAATGTTTATACTTCTGCAACCTTGGCAATCAGAGCTTTAAACAGCCAATTTCATATGTTAAAATATCAACAGCATATTATTGGACTGCTTAAACAGAAAATTATGTTGATTCCTGATTGTGTGGAAAGTAAAACTTTACAGGATTTAATGCATGCTGCTGAACAAGTTGGAAAACATACTTTACAATGTGGTGTTGATTCTTTAGAGGCCTCCTGCAGGGCTGCTGTTACTGGGTCTGTGCTTAGAAGGCATGCTTGGCTTAAGGAGCAATCTTTGCCTGATTATGTTAAGGCTAAATTGTTGGATGTTTCTTTAAATCAGGACCGCCTGTTTGGCAGTAAGGCTGAAGAAGTTATAAAAAAGATGGAAGATAAAGCTAAATCTATGCAGACTGTTAAAGATTTCTTACAAGTGCAACCTCCAAGGTTTAGTAGGCACTGGCCTACTAAGAATTGGTCCTTACCAGCCCCTTCCAGATCTTCTCAAGCCAAACCCAGACATAGCAAAAACCCCAGGTTTCAGTCCCAGGCGACTCTCAGAACTAAGCAGTGGGGGGCCTCCACTTCCAAATCTGGAAATAACAAGACACCCCCTATGGTAAACAGTCTAAATGACTTCCTTTTAAAATTTCCAAGCACTTATCTTTTAACCGCCCCTTTGGGAGGAAAGATTGCTCTTCATGCAAAGAACTGGGAACTCATAACCCAGGACAAGTTGGTTTTAAATATAGTATCCCACGGATACAGATTTCATTTCCACATATTGCCAACACCAAATGGGTGGACAGACCTGCCCCCAAATCAGTGGGCAGAGGCTCAAAAACAAGTACTTTCCCTCTTAAGCATGGGGGCTATTCAACTGGTACCAGAAGAGGAAAAGGAACAAGCTTTCTATTCCAGGCTTTCTCTGGTACCCAGAAAAGACAAATCATGGCATCCAATCTTGGACCTTTCTACTCTGAACACCTTTCTGGAGATACCAAAATTCAAGATGCTGACTCTTCACCAGTTACTTCCTATGCTAAGCAAGGATGCCTGGTTGGCAACTCTAGATTTAAAAGAAGCATACCTGCACATCCCAATCGGGGAATCCTGCAGAAGATACCTACGCTTCAAAGCAGGCTACTTGCATTATCAGTTCTCTGCACTGCCCGTTGGCTTGTCTACTGCTCCCAGGGTATTCACAAAGTGCCTGGCTCCAGTAATTGCATTTTGCAGACAAAGAAATATTCAAATATATCCATACCTGGACGATTGTCTAATTCAGACAGAAAACCAGGCCATACTTTTAAATCATCTGGCGTTTGTAAAAAGGGTTCTAATTTGTCCGGGGTACACCATAAATGAAAAGAAATCACAACTGGTACCCTGTCAACAGGTTGCATTCCTGGGTGCAAGCTTGAATACAACTGCCCAGATGAACTTTCCTCATGCCAGAGAAGCAAATTCATTTGATAACCTACTTCAAACAAGTGACCACAAAAACCCTGCTATCTGCAAGACAAATACTGCAAGCTTTGGGGTTCATGGCCTCCTGCATTCTTCTAATTCCATATGCAAGACTGCAAATGAGGAAACTACAATGGTATCTAAAAAGTCTATGGAGTCAACATTGTCACAGCCTGGAAACAATGATTCCTATCATACCTTGCTTACACCTGGAGTTTCTATGGTGTGCAGAGGCCTGCCACCAATACAAGGGACTACCATTCACATTACCCCCTGCCACCCAAACTCTAATTACAGATGCATCAGACTATGTATGGGGGGCTCACCTGGCAGGAAAGTGCATTCAGGGCAAATGGAACCCAAATCAAATGCACCTACATATCAATCCAAAAGAGATGTTAGCTGTACAGAATGCTCTGACAGCCTTCAAAGACTACATTCTTCCAGGACAACTAATGTTAAAGACGGACAACACCATGGTTATGTGGTACATAAACAAGCAGGGGGGTACAAATTCCTACCCCCTCTGCAGACTAGCCATGGCATTGTGGAACAAAGCCTTGAGCTACCAAGTGCACCTACAAGCTCAATTCCTGCCAGGAAAATTGAATACACTGGCAGATGGACTAAGTAGAAACCTGATGGACCTACACGAGTGGAAACTGGAACCATGGATTTTCAACATGTTGACAAGCGAATGGGGGAGCCCAGACATAGATCTATTTGCCTCCCCCCAGAACTACCAGTTGGACAAGTTTTGTACAAGGACTCCCCACAAACAAGCATGGAAAGAGGATGCTCTGCCCTTCAGCTGGAAAAACCTATCATTTTATACCTTTATCCCTCTGCCTCTGCTCTCCAAAGTTCTACTAAAAGTCAAACAGGACAAACCAAAGATGATTTTGATTGCTCCAGATTGGCCGTGCCAACACTGGTACCCCCTCTTGCACAGTGTGTCACAAATATCTCCATGCACCTGCCTCAGACCCCTTCCCTGCTGTCTCAGCAGGAGAACCAAATTCTGCACCCTCAGCTTCCGACTTTGAGCCTTGCAGCCTGGCTAATCTCTTAAATTTACCCTTATCATCCCTCAGCAAACCTGTGATGGATGTCATCTTGGAGGCGAGGAGATCTAGTACTAGAAAATCTTATGCTGACAAATGGAAAATATTCTGTGCCTGGAACCAATCTTTAGGGATGAGCACAGCAGCACCCAATTTACCTCAGATTTTGCAATACTTAACTGAGATGCTTCACAAGAGCCTGTCTTTTTCCTCCATTAAAATCCATGCCTCAGCAATTTCAGCTCACTATAACACAGAACCACCTCTCTTTTCTCATCCTCTGCTCAAGCAGTATCTCAGAGGGGCAAAAACTTGAGACCCCCCAGGAGAGCTCCTACCCCTGCCTGGGACCTTAACTTTGATTTGGAGAAACTCACTCTACCTCCTTTTGAGCCAGCTGCTACTGCAGACTTAAACTGTCTTTCTTGGAAAACAGCTTCCTTTTAGCAATCACTTTAGCTAGAAGGATATCTGAATTACAGGCCCTTATGGCAGTGGAGCCTTTCATCATCTTTCATGCAGACAGGGTATCTCTCAGGACCAATCTATCCTTCATGCCCAAGGTGGTTTCCAGTGTGGCTCTTAGTCAGTCCATTCATACCTTCTTTCCCAATCCACAGAACAAAGGGGAACAGATTCTACATTCCTTGGATGTGCACAGACAACTTAGATTCTGCTTGGACAGGACTAAATCTTGAAGAAAATCTGAACAATTGCTGGTAGCATTTGCTGCAGGGGCAGAGGGGACTGCTATTTCAAATGGATAAGCCATTGCATTAATTTCTGCTATAAGCACCATGGAAAACCCCCAGGGGATCACATCTTACTCCACCATGGTTGCATCTACTTATGCAGCCTTTCTCAGAGGTGTTCCTACCAGGGATAATCTAGAAGCTGCTACCTGGAGTTCTGTTTATACTTTCATCAAGCATTATCATTTACCAATTTTTTTCTAAATCCAGACCTGGCTTTGCCACTGCTGTCTTGAAGGGCCTTATAGCTGGCCCTAATGCTGTATAAACTCCTCCTCCCAACCATAGCTTTGGGAATCTACCCAAATATAATGACTGCAGTAGTGAAACATGAAGAACATAGTACAGTTGTGTACACTTACCATAAATGTAGATGTTCAAGTGTATTCACTGTTGCAGTCCTGGTTACCCTCCCTCCAGCCCCCTACTTTTCTCTGGCTATACCTCTAATTTCCTTTACTATGCTTAAAAGCCTTTTTGGTGTATTTGCTTTTGGTTGGAGGTATAATTTTGTGTTTTTAATTTTATTTGCTCCCTATTAGGGGGGTACATGACATTTGGGGCAAGAAAAACTGATATAATGGCATCGGCTGCATGTTTTATACCCCTGACGACCTGACGTCACAGAAGAAGGGACAGCAACCGACACAGGACCCAAGGCTTTGTTAATCAGGCCAACCACCCAGCAGATTACCCAAATGTAATGACTGCAACAGTGAATACACTCAAACATCTACATTTATGGTAAGTGTACACAACTGTACAGTCTGATGTAGGCTGAGTAGAGTGGCACAATGACTTTCCTGGATCTAGAGGCCATGCCATTATTTATAAGTTGATTGACATAGAATGATTTTTCTTACTACTTTGACACATGGTCAAAAGCCAGGATACTATCTACTGGAGTCCTCAAATCCCTGACCACTGCATCTATTTTTATGGGTGATTTATCAATCAAGTATTTTTCCTTGGTGGCCAACTTCCCAAAAGGTACTATTATGCATTCCTTGGCATTGAGTTTTAAGCCATGGCTTTGGCAGCAGCTATTTGTCTGTGTTAGACTTTTCTGTAAGATGTTAGTATCTTTGAGGGGTGGGTTCTTTGATTGCTTTTAGCTTGCAATCATCTTGGCAAGCCAGAGGCCCTTGACATTAGTCCTGATTTCTGCAAAATAGATACTAAAGAGGAATGGGCCCAGTGCAGATCCCTGAGGGCCTCCACTGGTGACTGGCCTTTTTGTGGCGGTGGTCTCCAATCCTAACTTTCTGGGTCCTGCCTGAAGCCACCTGGCTATCCAGCAAGTTACTTAAGGGTTTATGTCTAATTCTGTAAGTTTGTTTGCAATGCCTGAGAAGGGTATATTATCAAATGCTTTAGCTAGGTCAAGGTAGGTAGTATGCACCATTTTGCCCTCATGCATTGTTTTGGTGACCTTATCAAACAAGTCCACTAGTTTTGGAAGGCATGACCTGGCATTTGATTAAACCAAACTGGGTTAGGTCCAGTGAAGCTTCCTCTGCAATTGTCAATCATTTCCATAATAATTCTTTGTATAACTTTGCATATGAGCGTAATCAGATAAGTGATACTGTAGTTCCTGGGATCTGATGGCCCACCCTTGTGCAGAGGGTTATTGTAGTCCTCTATTCACATGGCATGAGCCCTGTGTGGAGGCTATGGTGGAATAGTGACTCCAGTGGCCCTAATAGGTTGTATTTCAGGCTATTTAGGAGGCATCCTGGGAAATTATCAAGACCCATCAAAGCTGTATTCTTGGCATTAGAGAGTGCATCTAAGACCTGCTCCCTACACGTAGTTGGAGGGGATATGTTAGCTGGTAATTCGGTGGGGGGGGTAGCTGATGGTGAGAAGGGGAGTAAAGCTGGAGATGAATTTGTCAGCTAGAAGATCTGCTATATTTCCTGGTTCCGTGAATGTGGCTGCATCTACCAATAGTTCAGCACACTGTTGTGTGTTGCCTTTGAGGTCTCAGATATAGCTATAGAAGACCTTATGGTTGCCCTTAGCCTGGGATGCTGTCTTTACCTCAAATTTTCTTTTGTTGGGTCTTAATTAGTTCTCTTAGATTCCTACTGAGTTTGATGCAAGAGTTTTTATCTCTTTTTTGGCGTTACGTTTCCTAATTTTAGCTGTTACTATTTTTTTATTTTGTACTACCTTCCGATAGGTACAGCAGTCACTATGCAATTACTGTCGTGGTTGTACAGAACTTCTGTGAATAATTCTGCATTCTCCTGTGTTGTTTGGGTTTGCAGGGGCTTGAAATGTTAACAGGTCATCACTTAATGAAAGTTAGTTTACATTGAAGTGGTTTCTAACTATTAAAAGGTTTACTGGGGTTAAAGAATTGATACTTATTTCAAAGGAGAAAGGGTAGTGCAGCATTCTCCCATATTTAAGTATCAGGTCTAGTGTCTCTGCACCTCTAGTAGGAGTTTCCACTAACTTGTCCAGGGTGTTTGTGTTTACAAAGTCTAGGAATCTTTGTGCCTGTAAATTTAGGGTCATGTAGGATTCCCAGTTTATAAAAAGATAAAGTCCCCTATGAGTATGGTATTTGGTTGAATGGTGAGTGTCTTCAGTAGGTCTAAGTATGAGCCATGGGTTTCATGGGACATAGATGGTGACCTGTAGCTTGTTAGGATATGGTATGAGACTTTGTAATCTGGACATGATGGAACTCCAGTGTATCATCCTGTTTAACCTAGTGGTATGCTTGTAATTGATGTGGATTGAGTCATCTCCACCTTTAGTTCCTGTCTGTGTAGTTGCTAGTCTAAGGGTGTGGAAGGTAATGAAACCTTGAACTGCTGGGATACTCTCAGTGGCTTTAAACTATGTTTCAGTAACTGCACAAATGTCTGCATACTTCAAGGTGAGGATAATTTAGTGGGAGTAGCACATCCGCGGTACTGGTGCTGCGGTAGCGTTGTCACCTCACAGCAAGACGTTGTCGTGTTCGATTCTCAGCTAGAGCGTCTTCTGTGTGGAGGCATACGTGAATGGGCGTGCATTCGTTGAAGGTTGTGCGTCAGGGCTGGTAACTCGGCACGTAAAAATCCACTACCAAACATTAGCAGACCGGAGTTCCGCTGAGGCGACCCCTAACCAGGATAAGCCGAAAGACACAACAACAACAAGCTTCTTACTTAGACTCCTGACACTGAGCAGTTAGATTTCCTTAGGTAGATTTTGCTATGGTGAAAGGTTTGCCAATTTGTCATTGCCTAAAAAAAAGCTCTGTGGTGGAGGGCAATGTTTTATCCAGTACTCAAAAGCCTAGAGGTGACTGGTGAAGTCCATCACTGGCAAAGCAATGTGGTTTAAGCATGTCCTCCCATGCTGACAAATATATCTCCCTAGAATGGCACCAAAAACTAAGACCGTTATTAAACTCCATCATCTTCTGTTTGTATTGTAGTATTATCTGTGCTGAAGGTAGAATGCTGCTCAGTGCTAGGCACATACTAGCCTGCGACACAGACATTGTGGAGCTCTTGGTCTATCTGGATATAGTCTAGGGAGATATGTCTCAGGTCATTTACACTTACATGGAATATTACTGAATTGTACAGGTATCTATGGTCCAGTGAGTGCATAAGTAACTTAGCAGATCTTGGCCCCTGATAGGCAACTGACCATTATTTTCTCCTTGTCAGCTTGGTGAGTGGAGTATTAGTATGTCATACAATGGAGTCCACTATAACTAGTGTACTGGCTTGCCTTATGAGCTTGGTGGTTGAGACTCCACTGGGTGTGGCTATATGTGCAGTGTAAGATGTTGTTTCTCGAGTGCTTTCAGGTTTACTGAAGATAGTTTTTGCATTTGGAATGTCTACAAGGTCTTTTGGGTTTGGGAAGTTTGTGATTAACTGCCTCAGCAAAAGTAAGTCTATGTGTGGAGTGTATACTGTGTGTGGTGAGTGTCGCAGGTATCTCTATTTGTTTGTTTGAGGATTAAATGGTTGTCAATGAATATTAAGACAATTGTTACATTGTTTCAGTATTCTCATATCCACCAGACCAGCTGCAGAGAAATTGGGAAAGTACATATCCATGATGTTAGGTCCTTTAATGAGTGAGCTACTAGGGTGCATTGCATGATAGATTAATAGTGGACTGACTATGGGTGCTTTTCAGGTTAGAGACTAGACTAGGATGTATAATTTTAAATTCAAGAGGCAGGGATCATCAACATTCAGACTAGTTGCTCTGTGCTACTCATTGTGCAAAGCAGTTGCTCTACACTTGGATGGTTTCTTGCTGCAGATATACAGGCACTACGAATTGTTACTGTACAATTAGCCGTGAATGAGTAAATATGCTAGATTTGCACACACACACACACACACACACACACACACACACACACACACACACACACACACACACACACACAAAACACATGAAGCCAGCTTCTACGCCCTCTGGCCTTAAAACTAATACACTTACAGCTTTCTTGTGCATTCTCCAACTAAGACCAGGCCACCACCTACTACCACTAGATGGTATATCCCAATCATCTTAATGTTAAAACACCAGAAATGATTGCCTGAGTGTGTAATGCTACCACAAAACAATTTAAACTACCTGGGCAATGGAATTCCAAGTATTATCGACCTTTAAAATAATTTAAAGTACAAAATCAACAAATAAAGTAAAATAAAGCAGTAGCACTCTAAAACAGTTAACTGAAGTGTAGTACAATAAAAATAGATCTCTTATCTTCAAAAGATGGAACAGGATAAATGCAGGACCCTCTCAGAGTATTTTGAGGGTACCATGCACATGGCAGCTGTGGGAACATGAGCAGGAGATAATTTGTAGTAAGGGAGGTTTACTCTAGAGGTTTGTTTGCTGGGTGGACACTCAGCATTATGGATATATGAAAAACGAGTGTGAAAAGTTCTTAAATAGCTTACACAATAGAACATAGCAATGGAAGAGGGGAAGGACTTAGGAAGTCAGACTGCCATAAGAGATGAAAGCCAGAGGCAAAGCATTTTAAAATGACAAGAAAAGGGTGGGAGGATTGGGAAAATCAAGCTGCAAGAAGCAGACTAGCTAGAGAGGGATCCAATCAAATAAAGCCAATATTACATCTCTAGTCCTGTGACTCAGAGCTACAGGGCAATGATAAACAGATTAAGGCACCAGACTTTGTTGTACTTCTCTGCATTTTGTGCATGCTTTAACCAAAACAGTTATCTGTTTTCATTTTTTATTTTTATTCTGGGGCCTTAGATTTGTAGCTTCATTTGCAGTTGTGTAAAGATTGTGTACTACTGCAAGATTTTAACATTGTATTGCACTTCTATTTCCATAAGTAGAATTATATGTAAAAGGTAGTTTTTTTGTAGTTTGAACCCAGTTTGGAGCCTCATCCTTGTAGAGGACTGTGATCTACTACCAGATTTGAGCCTCATTAATCATTTATTACAGCACTACTGATAAATTTCTGCATAGTATACCATGTTTTGTGGTGGGATTGCAGCAGTGTCAGTATTGTGAATTCTACTCCAAGTATTTTTGATTCAGTACTTTTTATAGCTGTATATACCTGCTTAAAGTTGCATTCCAGTAATCTGGTGCCACAGTCTGTGGTGGTATGGCAGTAGTGGGAGTATTGTGAATCCTGCTGCAGGATTTGTGCCTCAGTAATTTTTATAGCTGTATGTACCTGCTTAAAGTTGTATTTCAATGTCCCTCTGTTTACCTTGCTACTGTTTTTCCCCTTTTCATTGAGTCTGCCCCCCCCCCCGAGGTATTAGACCAAAAGTTTCTGAAATTCAAACTGCAGGACTTGAGATGCAGTATTAGCTTTATTTGATCGGATCCCTCTCTAGCAAGTCTGATATACTAAGCATAGAGCTAGAATGTTAAAATGTTAATAAACTTAGAATGTTGATAGAACAACAGGTTTTGCTTTAGTGTGAAATGTATGAAGTCTGAAACTCAAATGCATATCATTGTTTTTTGATTTTAGTCTATAATGACTGGCCAATAATTTGACAGAAGACCCATAATTTTGTGAAACACAGGCCAAAAATATAAGGCAAAAATCTGGACAGTCTGTGAAAATCTGTACAGTTGAAGGGTAGGGTTGTAGGACCTTTGTCTTGTAGCTTCATTTGCAGTTGTGTGAAGCTTATGTATTACTGCAATATTTTAGCATTGTTTATTCATTCTAGTGCTCTTCCATTTCCATACTTAGAATAACATGTAAAGGTAGATTGTTATGTTTTAAACCCAGTGTGTGGTCTCAGTCAGTCTTGTAGATTCTTTCACAGTTGTTGCAGGACTGTGATCTACTGCCAGATCTGAGCCTCATTTTGTTATTTATTTTCAGTGTTACTGGTAAATTTTGCATAGTCTGTGGTGGGATTGTAGTAGTGACAGTACTGTGAATTCTACTCCAAGATTCGTGCTTCAGTACTTTATATAGCTGTATATACCTGCATAAAGTTGCATTCCAGTGCTTTTTTGCTTATCTTGCTACTATTTTTCCCCTGTTGAGTCTGCCCCCCCGAGGTATTAAGCTAAAAGCTTCTAAAATCCTAACCATAGGACTAGGCTTCTTATGGTAATCTTATTTTCAAAGTCCCTCTCTCCCACCTTTCATTGCTATTGTCTGTTGTGTAACCTAGTTAATACTGTCCCACCCATTGTTTTCTGTATATCCATAGTACTAACTGTGGTGGTGGTGCTGCGGTAGCGTTGTCGCCTCATAGTAAGACGTTGTCCTGTTCGATTCTCAGCTAGAGCGTCTTCTGTGTGGAGACATGCGTGAATGGGCGTACCTTCGTTGAAGGTTGTGCGTCAGGGCTGGCAACTCGGCACATAAAAATCTACTGCCAATCATTAGCGGACCGGAGTTCCGCTGTGGTGACCTCTAACCGGGAAAAGCCGAAAGACACAACAACAACAACTAAGTGTCCACCCTCAAATCAGTACTGGACTTTGGTAAACCTCCCTTACTACAAATTTTCTCCTGGTCATTTTCTAAGAGCTCCTATATGCTTTGCACCCTCACCACACTTGGGGGGGGGGGGGGGGCTGAGTTTCTTTCTCCATTCTTGGCAGATAAAAAAAAAAAGATTTATTTTATTGTTTTGTACTTCATTTAGAGTGCAGCTGCTTTATTTTTGCTTTGTTGATTTTGCTGTTAAATTATTTTAAAGGTCCCTAATACTTGCAATTGCCTTAAGTTGTTTTATTGTAGCATTGCCCTTCCAAGTAATCTTTACTGGTGTTATTACATCAAGAGGTTAGCAAAACACTGTACAGGTACAACTGGTCAGAAAGTCAATTTAATCTATAAAACTTTCCTTAAAACAGGGACTTTTAACTTGGTGTGTCTAAAACAAAGCCATTGCATGGAGACAAGCTTAGAGCAGCTAGGTTGTGCATTAAACAGCACTACTATCACATCTTAGCACAATCTAACTTAGTCTAGTGCCAGTCCCCAGAAACTACCCAAGGACCTCTGTATAACCCAGTCTACATCTTTCAGTAGCCCACCCAAATACAGGTTCAGACAACATGGGTATGCAAATTCCAAATGCATCCATAACCAGCTTGGTAGATATGGGCATCCTGAGACAATGTAGCAATTATCTCATGTTTACAGACAACCATTTAATCCTTAAAGAAACACAGTATGTGAGAGATGCACATACAAAATTTAACTGTAGGCAAAGATCTTGCATACAGACAAGGTTGTCAGTAACATACACACTACAGCCACCACACAGAGTCTACTACACAAATAGACCAACTTATGCTGAGGCACTAAAAAGTGAGTTTCCCAAAACATCAAAGACCTCCTAAGCTTATAAATGGCAACACCTATCCTCAGCAATCTCTAAAGCACTCACCAAAAGCAACAGCAAACACCAGACATATGCCTACACCCAGTGGAGCCCCAAGATCAAAGCCCATAAGGCAAGCAAACGCATTACCCTGGATTCTTGTCACAGGGGACTCCATTGGACAACACATAGATGCCCCATTCGCCAGACTGAACAAGGAAAAGATAGTTGCTTTTCTGGAGCAAGGATCCATCAAGTTATTCTGTGCTCAAATCACTACACCAAGGGGTACCAGTATTATTCTGTCAAACTCCATGTGGGTGTTAATGACCTAAAACATACTTTCCTGGACAATATGAAGAGAGACATTGTTGATCTCTGTGATATGTATCTCAGGCAGGTATATGCTTTGCACTGAGCATTATTCTACCTTTACCAAGGATGATGCCACAGTATGAACGAAAGATAAGTGACTTCAATAATTGTCTTAGTTTCTGGTGTGTTTCCAGGAGAGTTTAATATTTGTCAGCACTGGAGGTCATGGTTACCAAACCATGTTGTATTGAAAAGGATGGTCTGCACCTGTCTCCCCTAGGCTACTGAATATTGTCTAAATCTTTATCCATCTCCTTAGAGCCATTTTAGGCAATTCCAAATTGACAAACCTACTGATATAGCAATTAAAACCCAAAGAAACCTAGAAGTGTTACTGCTCCATGCTGGGAGTCTAAACAAAGGAACTCCATATCCTACAAGCTCTCCTCCCTGTGGCAAATGTAGACATCTGTGCCATTACAAAGACATGGTTTAACTTTGCAGAAAATAAATTGGCAGTGCCTTCCATGGATTTAGACCATCAGCTGCATAGACAGGGTCAAAAGATAGGGGAGTCTCAATCTGTATTATCAAAAAACATAACTCTACATCGGTTAAACAGGATGATGCCCTGGAATTTATCCACATTCAGTTCACCACAGACAAAGTCCCATACCATGTCCTAGCTATCTATGTGTCACCCTCTATGTCCCCAGAATCTACTGGAGACAGTCACCATTAAACCAAATACTCTATTCATGGGAGACTTTAACTACCCCTCTATAGACTGGGAAACATACACTGCCTCAAACTTTCAGACACAATGATTCCTGGACTTTACTAACACAAATACCCTTGACCAGATAGTGCACACGCCCACCAGATGTTTCTGGCCTGGTACTCACCAATATGGGAGAATGCTGCACCCTCCCCCACCCATTATGTCCTCATTGGTGAGGACAGACCAAAAAGCTGTCTCCTTTGAAATAAACATCAACTCAATAACCCCAGCAAACCCTGTATCCTATTAAGTGATATTTTGTCAAAATGTAATGTCCCCCAACCCTGAGTTCACAGCAGCCTATGCAGACTTTTTCACAGAGACCCTGTACAACCATGCAAATAGTTGTATAGAGAACTGTTGTACCTACTATAAGTAAACTCAAAACAAACTCTAAAAACAAACCACACTGGTGAAATTCTAACCTTAATAAAGTATATGAAAAAAGTAATTAATAAATTAGAAACAGCAACTCCCATTATGATAGACACTCTATAATTAAACAAAACAGGAAACCAAGAGGACTAATTAAGTCCAGCAATGCCAATTATGAGGTCAAGATAGCTTCACAGTCTAAAGACAACCACAAAGCCTTCTACAGCTATGCCCAAAACCTCAATGGCATCACACAACAGTGTGCCGAACTGGTAGTCAATGTTGCCACCTTCACTAAGCAGAGGAAGATAGCAAATTTGCTGGCTGAAAATTCAGGACAAGCTTCATGCCCCTGTCTCCTCCATGAAATACCTACTAGCATACCCCCCAACTATTAGCAAGGAGAAAGTCTTGGTGGCACTTGCTAAGGTGAAAAAACAACCTCAGTGGGCTCCAACAATATCCCAGGATGCCTCCTAAATAGCTTGAAATATGACCTGTCAGGATCAGTTCAATCACTTTTCAATTATAGCCTCAAAACAGGCTTTGTACCAAGAAAATGGAGGGCTGCAATAGTTATCCCATTTTACAAGGGTGGACCATCAACTGATCCTGGAAACTACAGACCTATTAGTCTGACTAGTATAATATTTTTTATTTATTTAACATTTATTTACCTGGAAAGTCTGACTGGGACAAAGCCCATTTTCAGCAGAGGCCTGGGGAGAAACACTCCAGGCACATGTCTTTGGAATGTGGGAGGAAACCAGAGCATCTGGAGGAAACCCACGCAAATACAAGGAGGACATTCAGACTCTCCCCACACAAGGCAACCCAGCTGGGAATTGAACTGGAAAACCTCTTGCTGTGAGGAGACAATGCTAACTGCCGCACCACTGTATCCCCTGATAAAATTGCAAGGTTGATTAGGAGGATATATGAAGAATCTGAGTCAAAAATAGATTAGGGGTTCCTCTCTGATAATTTCTGTTTGAGCAGAGAAATCAAGCAGGGATGTCCTCTTCCCCCTTTGTTATTTACATTATATTTAGAGCCATTGGCAAAGCAAATAAGGGACTCTGAAATTCAAAAATATAATTAGTATGGCAGTCAAAAAAAGTTTGCTTTATTTGCAAGTGGTAAAACAAGAAGAGGACATTTCAGGGTTGTGGACCATTCTGAGGCAGTTTCAGGTCTTTTGAGGATGCAAACTTAATGAAGATAAAACAAAGGCAATATCTGTAAACTATGTGATTCTGCTATATCTATATTTATAGGGACATGATAAAATGAAGTACTTAGGAGTATGGATTAAATAGGATTCGGTTATGGCACCTAGGGATATGTAGGAAGAGACTAAACAAAAGATAATACAAAGGCTGAGAAACTGGAAGTTCTGTTTTATGGAAATGGATAGCAAGATACAAGCAGGGAAAATGCTTCCAGTTCCTTTAGTTTTATACACAATGTCAGGTGTATTTTTGTCACCCAGAGGAGAAGTTGTGGATAGCAATTAATAAAGGGTTGAAAGATTTTATCTGGGAGGGGAAGAGGGCAAGGTCAAATGGGATAAGTTGATACTTCTACTAGTACAAGATGGCTTGGGATTACCTGATGTGAAGGTGTATTTCAGAGCTACATAGCTAAGACCCCTGTACATAGCACAAGCAGAAAACTATAAATACACACAGGTAGCGGCTCCAAACAATAAAACCAAGTCCAAAAAAGTCACAGAATCTGCTAGTCACAGGCTAGACTGGGACCAAGGACCATAAAGACTCCCTTTGACACAAGTTGCAAAGCAATTAAAAAACTTTATTAGGATTGAGCACTTTCATACTGCTTGACAGGATTTCATCAGAATAATCGTTCTTCTCAGTAAACCTCCATTATCAGTTTGGTCATTCACCAGCTCTCTCACCAAGTAATTCAAAGTGAAAAAGGATGATGATGATGATGAAACAGGGGAAACTCATGAAACAAGAGGAGACTCATTTTGGATGCACATCCTTAAGGAGAATAACATTAGTCATACAGAATATTATATCCATAAAGAAACAGTAAGTATTCTAAAAACAAAGCCAACACGGGGATGGAGAAAGGAGATTCTGCCAATAAGGATGACTGCAATCTTGGGTACAGAGAATAGTCAAGAGGGGGCTGGAATTTATTGGAAAAAACTGGCAAAAGAACCAAGGTACTGGGAGCAAATAATTAGAGAAAGAAAAGTAATAGAATGGGAAGAGGCCAATAATTAATTTGGACTGTAGTCTAGAGATTGCCCTCCCTATCATGGACTGATATCAGGGCATAGGAAAAGAGAAAGAAATGGGAGGATCCTAAGTGAAAGACCAGCACTGGCAGAGTTTTAGAAGAATCTAGAACAGAAGCTGCTGTTAAAAAAGGGATAATTATTAGGGCATCATATAAAACATTCCACAATAACTATAGGAATCAATCAGAGGGGGTTAGAAAGGCTTGGGAAGAGAGATTAGATAAGCAATTCAAAAAGAAACAATGAGGGGTATATTTATGGCTGCCAAATATGTAAAACAATCCAGAAGATTTCAGATCTTTGCTTGGAAGTGTTTGCATAGGTTTTTTTATACCACAAGCAGACTCCAAAGTATTTTTCCTCAGGTAGATCACAAATGTTGAAGATGTGATGGTAAAGAAAGAGATAATTATGAACATATGATCTGATGTTGTCGATCTTCATTCATTCTTGACTGATGGGTTCCATTCCGAACCGTCGGATCCGACTCGGCCGTTATACAAAGAAGGCGCCAGCCAAAAACTCTCAAGCTAAGGCTCTACTCATGTTGCTTCTCTTCCCATTACCTCAGATCTCATTTGCTGCATAAAAAATTGGTTGCATCAGCTGTTGTTCTCAGGTAAGTGCTCAAAATTTTTTTCTATTTGCCTATTATTTTCTATCTTTTGCTTCATAGCTGTAATAATTATATTTGTTTAGTTTCCTTTTTGTGTAAGTGACTCTATTGATAACTTTCTACTCTCATATTTACCTCAGGGTATCTCTCCTTTACCATTGTTGTTATTAGGCCTCTCCTTCACGCTTACCATTGGTAGCTCTTTGATGCCATCATCGGTATCCTTTTCCTGCCCTTTCTTCTTCTTCTATACATGTTTAAGTAGTTCTTTATGTACCACCGTTGGTATAATTAAGAAAAAAAGGCTTTTATTTTTTTTTTCCCCAACTCCCTTTTGTTTACAAGTGAGTGTGTGCATGTGTGGGCATGGCATGTACTTGACTGGACAGTATTACAGAGAAGCAGAAAGGAACCTCTGGATTTAAGCAATGTAAGGACTGTGGCAGAAAGATGCCCAATTCGGATGGGCATCTTTCTTGTGTCTATTGTTTGGGTGTCCCTCATCTAGAAATTCAACCTCCTTGTGAAATCTGTAAAGGTTTCAGTGCTTGGACTTTTGTAGAGCGACGTAATAAATTGATACTTAAAGGATTGTTAAATTGTCCTTTTGGGTTACCTCTTTCTGAGGTGGAGATTTCAAAATCTCCAAAAACTGACACTAAAAAATGGAGCCATTCAGTACCGTCTTTCCTAAGCAACAATAACACCAAGACTCAAAAATCTCAGGTTCCAACAACTTCTTCAGAACTGAAGGCAAAAGTTCTAAAGAGATCATTGTCTTATGCTTCGGCATTGAAACCAGCAAAATCTACTATGGTGCAATCTACTATTGGAAGTACCCAAACATCTTTGGTACCGACCATGACTTTGGTGCCAACAACCTCCCCAGCACTGATAATTGTAACTTCTGCTATTTTGGTACCATCCTCACCCTCTGTCCAACAGGTTATGGTGCCGAAGGTCGATATTATAAGTAACCACAGGACTAGATATTCCCCTTCAATAGATCCCTTCTTGGGTCAACAGCTGAGTCCCTTCGTAGAAAGACCTGAATCTCCTTCAGGAATGTCAATCCTTTCCTCCAGGAGTCTATCAGAAATGGATGTAGTTAGATTATTGGATATGCTCTTGGCAGCCAGAGGTCTCCCTGTACCTTTTCAGACCTCACTCCTGGATTCGAGGCTTATTCTCCCAGGCTTCCTACATAAATTCCTCCTTCAATGTCTCCCCAGGTCTTGGAACCCATTGCTTCGACGCTCCCAGTGCCAACTGCTTCGGTACCGACAGTGGATGTCACCTCGGTACCAGAACCTACTGTGTGGTCTTCAGGTCCATCAGAACTGTCGCACCCACAGGATGAGATTTGACTGCCTGTTCTGAGATCCATAGATCAGCTCCAATTTTTCTACAGTGCTGTCTATGGCTGTCGGTGCCTTGGTTATTTCAAGTCCTCTCTCAGCTCCTACTCTAGAGGCAGCTCATCGGAGTGGGGTGTGACCCCGGTTCTGAGGTTGTCTTTCTTGGTTCTGGGCTCCCATCTCTCTTCAGGTGGGCCTGCCTTCCAGATTATGGAGAGAGCTCTAACCTCAGCAAGCTCCCAGTTGGTACCATCCCAGTCGAAGTGCCATATTTTTGTTCCCTCTGGTTCACACCTACCACAAGCTGCTACATCAGGGCAGTGGGCACAACAGCAGCAAGATTCCCTAGTGCAGGGTCCCCTCTCTTCAGAGTCCTCCTCAGATCTTCCCCTGAGGAGCCACCCTGTAAGAGATCATGCAAGAGAAAGCACTTGGATTCTCCAGAAGAATCAGTCACTGAGGATACAGATTACAATGAAGGGGAAAGGGGTCACCCCCTGAACATGTCTCCTTTGGAGACATCCTGGAAATATTAAAACAGAGGGGTGATTGGACTCCCTCAAACCCATCCTCTGAGGAATCTGTTTTCTTGCAAGCTTTTCGTGCCCAGCCAACTACTTCTTGGGTGACCCTGCCTACTGATGAACTAATCAAACTGATCATACAGCGTGCATGGAAGGCTCCTGATGCCATAGAGTCTATTGCCGGAAACCAGACAAAATTCCTTCAGCCCCTGAGGATCAGCCCCATTGGTCTTAAGTGTCTAGCAATGGATGCCATGATGGTGGTGGAGGCGACAAAAATGGAACTCGCCAAAGAGAGTTCAGTTGTTCATCATCCCAACCGAGAGTCCTGGATGATAAACAGATTTGGGATGTGGGTCTTTGCTTCATCGATATTCACTATTCGGTCCTTGAACTTTTTGGCGCACTTCACTAGACTCCAAAAGGATGTGATAACTGAGCTTTCAGACACCCTGGCAGGAGGAGTGTCTGATGAGGTATGGGATAAGGTTGCCTCTCAGCTTGCCACCCTGGAGTTGATCTCTAATTCATCTATGTGGCTTATTGCTCATACAGCCAAAGGGACATCTAGAACAGTGGGTACAGGTATTGCCATTAGGTGTCATGCTTGGATGTGCTTGTGTGACTTTGTGGACCCCTTTAAGTCTTCCTTTGTCAACGCCCTGGTTGATGCTAGTTCATTGTTTAGCCCAAAGCTTAGAGACACATTAGCCAGGTGTGAAAAGGACGGGAAGGTCCTTTCTGCTGTGGGCGTGCATTTTTCCACTTCACAACAAACTTACTCTAGGACTCAGAGGAGTGGAAAGATGTAGTTCAAGAAGACCCAGTGGCCTTGTTGGGACACATGTGGTGAGTATTCCCCTGGGGCAGAGGGGGGAACTCATATGGAAGATGCCCCTCCCATGGCAGAGGGCATACGCACAACCAGGATTCCAGAGATTCCTTTTCTGGACAACCCTACTAGCACTCCCGGGCGGCGGCCCAATTTCTTACCTCTGGCAGCAGTCAGGAGAAGATCTTCTCTGCATGACTCAGCCTGGCTCACAATAACATCGGATTCCTGGATGTAGAACAATAATCACCAGAAGTTACTGCATTCCCTTCAATCTTTTCCCCAAACTCCAAGGGTGAATCCCCGATGTTTCACCCAATCACAGGGATATAGCAGCACTAGAAATTTAAAAGCTTCTTCAAAAAAGAATCATCCAAGCATTCCCACCAGACCGGATAGGATCTGGATTCTACTCAAGATTCCTTTTAGTGCTAAAAAAGACAGGGGACTGGAGGCCAATTTTTGATCTCAGCGTACTGAACAGATTTGTACACCAGACAAAATTCCGGATGGTCATGGTTCAGTCTATCCTTCCCTTTCTAGAGAAGGGTGATTAGATGTGCTCTATAGATCTTCAGGATTCATATTTCCACATAAAGATGGACAAGCGCTCCAGAAGATATCTCCACTTCCTGCTAGGAGCCAGTCATTACCAATATTGAGCACTGCCCTGTGGTCTCACCACAGCCCTCAGGTGTTCACCAAATGCATGCCAGTCATAGCAGCTCATTTAAGGCTACAGGGATTCTGTGTGTTTCCATATCTAGACAACTGGCTCCTCACCTCTCCCACCAGGCATCTGCTGCTTTACGCCATAGACTCTGTTCTATCCCTTGCCTAGTTCTTAGGTATTTCAATCAACAAAGAAAAATCACAGCCATCTCTCACATAGGACCTGGAATTCATTGGAGCAAAACTAAATACAAAAACTTGCGTGGCCTCCCTTCTTCATCACAGGTTGTTAAAGTTGAGATTGCAACTTCAAGTGATTTTCTTTCAAGGCAAAGTCCCTGCTCATCTGATACTACAACGTCTTGGATCCATGCAGCAATCATAACGTTAGTCCCCCTAGCGAGGTACCACATGAGGCTGCTTAAATGGCCCCTAGCATCACAATGGTCACGTCTAACTCACCCCATGTCTCATCAAATTGTAATAACAAATTGCGGCAAGGATTTATCTTGGTGGATGAAGCCAGAAGAGGATTTATGGAGTTGTCCCTTCTCCCCCTCTCAACCCAAGGCCATAGTGACCACAGATGCTTCCCTGATAGGGCGGGGGGGGGGGGGCATTTTTAGGGAAAGACCATCAAAGGCACTTGGTCCTGACAGGAGGCCAATCTCCACATCAGTGTCCTACAACTGAGGGCAGTGCTTTTAGTGTTGCAAGCATTCCAGCCTGCCCTTCTATCAAGGACAGTTGCTATTCAGTCAGACAACATGTCACTAGTCTGGTACATCAACAAACAAGGGGGAACCAGATCCTACCCACTATGTCAGGAAGCGCTAAGAGTTTGGCAATGGGAAATCACCTCCAATGGCATTCTAATAGCAATGCATATGCCAGGGAACTCCAATGTGACTACAGACAAACTAAGCAGGTGTATCCTACCTCACAAGTGGTCTCTCAATCCCAATGTAGTGACAACAATTTTCTGTCAATGGGATCAGCCTTACTGCGACCTGTTCACCTCTGTCATAAACCAGAAATGCAGCAGCTACTTTGCCCTAGTTCTCCCTCATGTGGAGTCCCAGAGAGATGCACTTCTTTACAATTGGCTCCTGGGACTTCTGCCTGCCTTTCCATCAATTCCTCTAATTCATCAATTGCTAAGGAAAGCCCTGTCAAGTCTGGTTTCCCTTTCTCTGGCCTCACCTGGTTCACCACCTGTGGATTCTGGATCCAACTCTGGACCTGTTATCTTGCTCTCAGGGCTTGGTGCATCCCAGCCTTCAACATCTCAAGCTGAAGGCTTGGTTTTTCCACTTCCAGTAATTGCCAGTTGTCCTCTCCAGTGCAAAAGATACTTCTGGCTTCTCATAAACTGTCCACCAGAAAAATTTACCTTAACAAAAGGAAAAGATTCTCTATTTGGTCAGATACAAATGGCTTTCATCCTTTCTCGGCTCCAGTAGATAAGGTCCTGGAATACCTAGCCACCTTATTTCAATTGGGAGCCTCAACTTCTATCATTAGAGTTCATTTAGCTGCCATTTTGAATTTTCATAATGGTTTTGATGATCATTTATTAATGTCTCACTGTCTTTGCAAAATTTTTCTTAAGGGTGCTCGACATTTGAAGCCACCTTCCAAAGATCCAATAGCACCTTGGGATTTGACCATAGTCTTGCAATGTCTAGTTCATTAGCCTTTTGAGCCATCAGCCACTTGTGACCTCAAGTTTTTTATCTTGGAAGGCCCTCTTCCTAGTAGCTATCACATCTGCTAAGAGAATTTCAGAGTCACAGACTTTGTGTGCGAATCATCCCTATATCATCTTCCTCAGAGTATCACTCAGAACCAATCCCTCCTTCCTTCCCAAAGTGGTATCAGAGTCCAATATTAACCAGACTATAGACTTACCAGGTTTCTTCCCAAATTTTTCAAACAAAGGAGAGTAGTGAATGCATATGTTGGACATTCACAGGAAGTTATGTTTCTACTTAGAACAAAAGCCTCTAGAAAATCAGACGAACTCTTTCTATCCTTTTCAGGCACCAGATTGGGAAAACTGGTTTCAAAGGTCACCTTATCAAAATAGTTAAGGGAATGCATTACCTTTATATACAATCAGAACAAACTCAAACTACCAACAAATGTTACAGCATATTCAACAAGATCAGTTTTCACTTCAGCAGTCTTCCATACCAGCTCTTATGTGGAAGACATCTGCACAGCTGCAAATTGGGCTACCGCTCATACATTTATCACTCATTACAAAGTAGACATGGTCTCCAGGGGAAGAGCATGCTTTGGCTCTATGGTGCTCAGGAATATCCTTACTTAGGGCCGCCCAGGATCTAAAGTAGCTGGGGATTCTGTCCCATCAGTCAAGAATGAATAATTATTGACAACATCAGATAAAGAAGTTATATTATATTAACGTTCCATCTGTGTTGTTGATCTTCATTCATTCTTGACATCCCCCCCTCTTGCCCCCTCCTAGGGACTCCTGGAGGTTTAGAACTAGTCCTGGGGTTGTTATAGGGTTGTTGCTGAGGCAGAGCCTCCATTTTCTTCTTAAAGGTAGGCAAACTCGATCTGAGGTAATGGGAAGAGAGGCAGTATGGGTAGAGCCTTAGCTCAAGAGATTTTGGCTGGTGCACGCTTTGTATAATGGCCAAGTCAGTCCCGAGGGTTCGGAACATAACCTTCTTTTTTTTTAGAGTGTTATGGGTTGGTAGACTTTAAAAATTCCCGGCAATCTACTATGTCAGAAATACTGGTAAGCAAATTGGTGTAAGGAAATGTTTTTTTTTGTTTTGAACTGTGATACAGAATCAGAATTTTCTAGACATAGTAAGGCCTTGCTGAGTCAATTCTGGTGGCCATCAAAAAAGCAATTAGAAAATGGAAATAAAAGTGTAAACCAACTGTACTAGAAGTGGTGACTATAGTAACAGAGATAAAACAACTTGAAGGGAGATCTTTAGAAAATTATATAGAACAAAAGAGAATTGTGAGAACAATACATGTATAATAATGTTTTGGAAGATGAATGAGGTTTAAGGGAAGAAAGGAGTAGATTGAGCTATGTAATGTTTGACTGGTAATGTCTGAACTGATTATAAGTGATGTATGTTTGCAACTGAAAATATGTCAATATAGTTTTTTTCATTTGTATAAATGTATGACTGGCTGTGTCATAAGTGATAATTTAATAAAGATGTTTCTTGTTTTAAAAAAATAGCATTGATTATTGAAATTAACACCTTGCAGTTACAGTGTCTCATGTACAGAGAGAGATACAAAGTCAAAATATCAGGATTTGCCGACAGAAACAAGAGTAATGTGGAAGAAAGATACCTAGACAGTTCCAGTAGTAGTAGGAGCAATGGGACTAATAAAAAATAATTTACAGTCTTATTTAGATATGCTACCAATACATGTAACTCTGTATGAATTGCAGAAGTCTGTTCTGGGCACATTGCAGGTGCTGTGAAGAGCACTTTTGGCTAACATCAAAGATTCAAACAATACTAATTTCACCTTTCACCCACTAGCCACTCCTAAGTGTGACCTCTTTTCTTAATCATATAAATTTACCTACCACTATGGATGGCCAGTTTCCCACAGTATCTCCAGCCATCTTGGTCGAAATGGGCATCCTGAGGCAGTGTAGCAACTGTCTCACATTCACCGACAACCCTGTACTCCTAGCATACACAAACACAACATGTGAGAGATGCAACTATATTAAGAGTCTTGAATCCATGCTCTCTCACACATCAGTCAGTACATATGACAATAAGTGGGTTGTGGCATTTACACCTCACCTTCTACTCTACCCAAACAAACATCACACATACCTACGTATGCAGAGGTCCTCACCAGAAATATACCTAAACACCAGAGACCTCCCAAACACAAACACAAGCACGCTACACATAATACTTCCTCTGCAGAACACACTACACATAATAGCTCACGCACCAGTGTCTCACCAGTCAAACCCTTAAGGCAAAACACAAAATCAAACATATTAGTCATAGGTGATTCCATCGTGAGACACACTGATGTCCCTCTCACCAGGCTGGAAAAGGTCACAGTCAGCTGTCTGTTAGATGCCAGGACACATCATATCGCAGATGCACTGAAGTCTCAACAAGTACTATTATAACTCTGCCATAGTCCATGTTGGTGTGAATGACTTGAGATGTGCCTCTTTGGACTATATGAAGAGAGACATGTCTGAGCTCTCGGATTGTGTGTCTCAGGCAGGTATGACTTAAGCCTTAAGCAGCATTTTGCCTTCACCTAGTATGATGCCACAGTACAAACAGAAAATGATTGACTTCAATAATCGCTTAGCTTCTGGTGTCATTCTAAGGGGATCCACTATCTGTCAGCCTGGAACAACATGATCAACAGACCTCGATGCTTTGCCAGAGATCTGTCAGACCTGTGATTTAGCATTTATATCATGCTATCGAAAGATGAAAATAGCGAACGCATTTCATCAAACCTAAAATATCTAAACCACAAAATATCGAACATTCAGAACAGCGAATTTTTCACATGGAAAAAATTCGCTATTCCGAAACACATACACACAACACAAGCACACCAAACAAAAACAGCAATCCACACACATACACTTAAAATCCTACATCTAACCCTACACTAAACTGTACATACACTACTATCTATCCACTTACCTTAACCCAAACCCTAACCCTAAGGTCTGTCACTATCGCACACTCACCTAACCCGTGCCCTAATCCCAACTCATTTAACCCACCCCTAACCCTAAAGTCTGTCACTATTGCACACTCACCTGACCCGAGCCCTAATCCTACCTCACTTAACCCACCCCTAACCCTAATGTCCACACAATCACACACTTACCTGAACCCGACCCATAAATTTCCACCACAGTGCTGAAAATAGCGAAGCCACAGAAACGGCAAACCAAATTCTTTCCTTGGGAAAAAAATTGGTGTTCTGCAGCTTTGCTGTTTTTAGTGTTTGCTGAATAGGGGTCGATATTAGAATATTTGAAGTTTTAAAACTTCGATGTTCTGATATAGACCCGTGATTTAGGCTACTGGCTAAGGCTCTTGCCACCCCCATAGTGCCTTTTTAGGCTGTTGCTCAAGAACAAAATTCCCAATGTAAAAACTCCATCTAAAAACAACCTCAAGGTTATGCTGCTAAACGCTAGGAGTCTCCACAAAACTACACTCACTGGAATTTGCCCTCACCTTGGAAGATGCAGACATTTGTGCAGTCACAGAGACCTGGTACAAGGCTGTGGAAAGCACTCCAGCCGTACCAGGTTACACTTCCTTCCACATGTTCAGATCTCAAACTGAAGGTGTGAAAACTAAAGAAAGCGGTGTATCGATATTCATTAAAGATAAATACACCTCTAGATTGGTTAAACAGTATAACTCCCTAGAGACACGTCAGGTGCAATTAACTGTTGGTAAGACACCTGTTCAAGTCATTACCAGGTACAGGACCCCTCAATGAATCATCACACCCACTCAGCCTATATGGATCTACTTTAGTCTATCGAGATTCATCCAAACACCATGGTTTTGGGAGACCTTAACTACCCATCCATGACTGGGTAAATTATTCATGCTCAACCTCATTTGCCCAAAGGTTCCTCGACTTCATTAATTCCAATGCCATGGACCAGCTGGTTGACACCCCCACAAGGGGTGCCAACATCCTGGATTTGGTGTTCACCAATATGGGGAACCATTGTAGCACCCCCACTGTGAAGTCCTCCCTGGTGAGATATGACCACAAATCGGTCTTATTCGAAGTAACTATCACACCTAACCCCACTCCAGCAGCAATTAAACTAAAAAACTTCTCCAAAGGAGATTATAACCTCTTACGGGATGGTGTAAATAGTTTCACTGCACCTTCTCCCTCAGATGGAATTGGCAACTATGCCGAGCACTACACCAAAGCTTTATACAACCACCTGTATAACTGCAGTGACTTGGCTGTACCTGATAGGACCAAAACAAGCTCCTCAAGGAAGAGCAAACCTGTCTGGTAGACAACTGCCATTAACAGGTTTTACAATAAGAGGAAGAAATTGCTGTCTAAGAGTAAGAGGGCATGAGCCCTTCTAAACTGGAAACACTCCCTCCTCAGCTTAAACAAGCAAGTAAAACTTCTTGTGAAGTCCTCCAAAGCAAACTATGAGTCCAAATTAGCTTTGTCAACAAAGGACAACCACAAGGCATTCTATAGTTATATCCATAACCTAAAAGGAAAGGCCCAGATTTGTGCAGAACTGGTAGTTAATGATACTACATATAATGAGCCTGTGGACATAGTTAACCTGTTGGCAAACAGGTTCTGTGTAAACTTGACTCCCCTGTCCCTGCGACACATACCCCATGACATGCCTACAACCTGTCCCTTACCTTGTATCTCTAAACAGCAGGTCATAAATGCCCTCTCTAAGGCCAAAAACACAGTATCTATGAGACCTGATAACATCCCAGGCTGCGTATTACATGGGCTCCAACATGAATTAGCAACACCATTGGGTACTCTTTTCAATCATAGTCCAAGCACCGGCTTATTACCAGCTGAATGAAAAACAGCCACCGTTATTCCCTTGCACAAAGGTGGTGCTTCCACTGACCCTGGCAACTATAGACCTATTTGCCTGACTAGCTTTATTTGCAAGGCCATGGAGTGAATCATCATGGAACTTATCAACAAAGATATAGGTAATCTCCAAACACTTGACCCTATTCAGTTTAGATTTGTCAATGGGAGATCCTGCCTGTTAAACCTGGTGGACTTTCAGACAGTCATCAAGACCCTTGAGAAGGGGAAATCTGTGCATACAGCATACTTGGACTTAACCAAGGCATTTGATACTATCCCCCTCTCAGGCATCATTGACAAACTCACCAAACTAGGCGTGAACCCTTATATCATTAGATGGGTCTCACTAACTGGCTCACTGATAGGACTCATGTAGTCAAAATAGGGGAATCCACCTTCAAACATTAGACCTGTAACCAGTGGTGTTCCACAAGGGTCAGTCCTGGGACCTCTACTGCTTGGAATCGATTTCTCTGAAGTACAAGCAAAAACTAAAGGTCTGTGGCTGACAAAGTTTGTTGATGACTACAAACTGGGAGTGGTCATAGAATCTCCAAATGATGTTAACATCCTACAAGAGGGTTTTGCACAAACAAATGATTGGTGCCAAAGTCATGGCCTTAAACTCAATGCAAAAAATGTATTATCATTCCTTTTGGTAAAAGCAATATTCCTGCTAACTACCACATCAATAGCAACATCTTAAGTATGCACTCAGTGGTGAGAGACATGGGCACACAGCTTAACAGCAACCTTACCTTTGACCACCATGTCTCCACAGTGGTACGAAGGGCATTCTATGTTGCTCATCTTGTAAGTAAGGGCATTGCCCCCAGAAAAAAAGAAGTTATTACTTCCTTGTACACTTCCCAAATCAGGCCAATAATTGAGTACAATGCCCCTTTTGTTATGCACCTTTCTAAGCACCTGCAACAATTGGAAAAATCACAAAGGTTCCTCACAAGGATAATTCAAGGTCTTCACCGTCTGTCCTATGGGGATCATCTGAAATCACTATCACTTTATTCTGCTTCATACAGACTACTTAGAGGTGATCTCAGCCTTGCATATAAGGTGATCTCTGTCCCTGTGTTATTGGAAATGCTTCATATCAGAAAGTTAAATTGTACATGGGTTACTTGCCCTAAAGACCTTAATCTGGTATGTGACATTAACAAAACCAGCTGGAGGGACAGATTTGTCTCCCAGAGGATACCGCACTTCTGGAACAGACTTCCACTTCATGTCAAACAGAGCACCACATTGGCCCTCTTCAAATGCAGTCTGGATGATTGAGTGAGTGACCGTAAAGTCACCCTGGTGGTTCCACCTGTGTCCCTCTTGAACAGGGGCAATATATGCTGATCATGGAAATAAGGGTAAGAGCTTGGCTAGGCTTGTAAGGGCCCTAGGACCATTAGCCTAGTAAATTCCTATGAGCCTATGAACTTTAATCATACTCTGACTTAGGAATGGGGTGCATTCCTGTTATGGTATTATAAACCTAAAAAGCTTGGAAAATTAAACTGAGAGGACCTCCTTAAAAACTTAGCTTAAAGCTAAATATAAAGGGCAAAAAGCAAGGAAGAAGGGGAGCATCTCTGTCTAGTGCTCCTCTGAATCCTCATTGAGGATAAGCACTGAAATCCCTTAACTAAGCAGACCTTCAATATTTAAAAACAAGAAACGCCATCAAAGGCCTTCTCAGCATCAGAGCTTGCTAAGAACAGAAGCCTTCCTGTAAAGTTTGCTGTTTTAAGCTCCACTAACAACTTATTTATTTATTTAGTAAGTTGGTTAATTAGTTTATTTACTGGGGTAATACACTGATCTCAACAGACCCTTTGCAAGCACATCCCAGGTGAAGAAATTCACAAAAACTAATACAGAACAAATCCACAAACATGGAATAATCACAGAAGGTAAATAATTCCATAGACAATTGAAACAATATGTACATTTTATTAACAGAATAGAAAAACAAATTTAATCAGGCAGTTCAAGCTGGTACAACCAAAACCAAAATGATCAGGGTGGATAAGCTGCCTGAGGTGACCCGACAGTCTCTTTGCTAACATGTCCATAAATAGCTTACAGTCATGAATCAGGATTGAAATTGGTCTGTATGAATAACAGTAGATCCACTTCAGGTTTTAATAAAACAGAGGCCACAACATTTTTTAAGAAGGGGAGGGTCCCTATGGGCCAATATCACCTTAGCTTGTAAAACAAACATTTTCACCTCCTAAGTGATGAAGTAACAAAGGTAATTCCTCTAGCCCAGGTGCCCTACTGTAGAGTAATGGGGGTCATCAACAATCGGCTTTGATCTGCTAATAAAACTGGGGTGGATAAGTTAGAAAGGTAACAATTATTTCTGTCCCAGCCCAGTTGTCTGAGAGTCCTACATATATAGTTATGTATAAAAGGAGGCAAACGCCTCCAACTTCTTCTAAGAAGAAGTTTTTATCTGGCCTGTCAGAGGACTCCTAATTTTATTAACACCACTTTCCATGCATTGTTGCCTCAAATGTAGTGCTGAATACTTTTGGATTTTATGGTGACTTCAAATGATTTCAGCTTTAGAGACCTAAGTGCATAATCAACCCTACCATCCAAAAAATATACATCACATTCTGAGCCTCCTTTAATTGTTCCCTCACTTCTAGGAGGCCAGAGATTGCCCTCTACTGTGCAAGAAGTCATCTCTCTTGAGAGGTTGTAAGCTTTCTTAAAAAAATCTAACATACTCCCAATTCAAAATACTGTATTCACAATTTAAAAACTTATTTAAATTTCTCACAATGGTGCTGTACACTAGAATCACCAGTCAGAGAAATAGTATCACCAAAGTGGCGCCCCTTGCAAAAGAAAATAAAAAAATTTCCAGGGTGCTGCTCCATACCATCTCAATAACAGTGGGACATGATCAGATGATATTATACGTGATACACATAACGCCTTTACTAAGTATTCCTTTTCCGTAGCAATTACAATTTTATCAGTACATGAGAAGAAGTGAACTATGTGAGAAAAACTGGCATATTCACTGCTTCCCTCACACAAAAATTTGTATGTATCCTTCACCCCCATTTGGTAGATAAGGCAAGGCTAATGAAAGAATATGATGATCTTGGGGGGGGGGGCATGCAAACTTCTGCTGTTTGGAACACTGTATTCCAATCTCCACACCATAAAAATAAATCCTCCTGCAATACTTTCCATTCTTTCACAGTAGCAGCTAATGCTTCTTGCAAAGTCTGTGGTGAATACAGCCAAATGCCAGTCTTCATCAAGCAACCCTCAAGCTTCCCTTTCACTTCCATGTATCTCCTTAAGGGATCAGATTTTAGTCCCAGTTAAGATAACTACTATGCATCTGTCCTCAGGATAAGATACAAATCCAGCTGTATATTAACCTCTTCTTGCATCAAACTCAGTTACATGAGTTTCTTGCAGACAAATAAATGTTGGATTCAGTTAGTCTTATGGGTAAGACCTTTTAATAGGATTGGTTAGCCCATTTATATTCCAAGAAATTATTGAAAATCCACCTCCAAGGGAGATACAAACATAACTTAAACAGTCTACACCTAAGCTGTGTCCACAGCTCACTCATGAGTAAGCTGAAAAATATATCCTCAGCAGCTATAATCATCTTATTTAGATTACACTGAAAAATTGACAATGGGCAGATCCTTCTATACTAAAACATCAAGTAGTAAAGTATGGATAACATGACAATAAAAACAACTAAAAACAAAGAAACTATTTACAAAGTGAACAGGATTCCATTACATCCATAGAAATGGCAAGTAGCCTGTATCAAGATAAAACAATATCTGGTTGTGTGGCAGTACGTGACACAACATGTAGTAATACAGAGCTCCTCAGTACCATCTGAAATATGTATCCAGCCACTCCAACAAACCAAATCCATATGTACAAACAAAAGATTTCCATTACCCCTAAGAAATAAGAAAACATATACCAAAATTGCCACACCCCATGAGGAAACCTAGCAAGGTTTCCTCTGACTAGCTATGCACACTAAAATAAGAAAAAAATGTCTCCAGCATGTTTAACTTCATTGATTGCCTTACACAAAAAATAGCAGTCCAATGATCAAGCCATGTACTGCTCTAATATCTGCTAGATGCTGATGAACATCATGTGCAAGCAAAACCAGGTTAAAAAAAAAAAAAACAGCCAAACAAAATAAAGATGGTTAGGACTGCATAAGAGCCCAGTTTGCACAAAAGTAAACTCAAGTAGAATAATTCATTCTTCAGTGAGAGCACTCCAATAGTGATTAAAAAAATAATTGCATTAACTTCCTTACATAACCAGAGAGTCCCCCAACTGCCAGAAAGACCTCCAGACTCTAACTAAAGGAGCATGATACCCTTTATACAAAAGGGTACTAACTAAAGAATATGTTCAAGCCAAAAAGTGAACACTGACGAATGAACTCCTGCATGCACTTACAGAACAAAGAAAGGGCTCCACTGTTTTTGGAAACTGGAACTGAACACTGCTGCTTCGACAAGAATGAAGTGGGTCAGAGTCTGAATAATACATAGTGCCAGTGATGGACTCCAGTTTAGTTTTGGTGACATCCAGTGAGGTGAAAGTGGAGGAACCACTGGGGAGTGAAACTTTTAATGTCATCACATAAAGTACTTTGTAGTCCCCATCATTCAGCCTATTAAACAAATAGCCTTGAAGTATGCTCTCCAAATTCTTGTTTCAGCTGAGTAGTCATGATAGCAGAAAATACAATCCCTTCAGTTTGCATCTGCTTCCCTTGAACTCCAAACTCTTTTGAACTCCTAGCTCTGACTGATTGTGGAATTAATAACCCAGTATACCCTCTTAATCATCAGATTCTTTTGCAAAATGTCAGTCCAGGTGGCCAGGGTGAAGTGTGTAAAGGCCATACAGTCTCCATTTTCCATCTTCTTAGGGATCCAAAAGAATTTGATAGTCTTCCTGGGACCCCTATCCTTCATATCAAGCACCCTATTTTCAAGTAGCTCCAACTGGGATTCAACCTCATCCAGTCCCTGTGTGGTAACTACTGTTATCATCCTAGTTCAGATGGTCTGAGTGCAGAGATAATGCTTCTTCAACTCCATTTTGTGGTCTGACTACTCTTTATATCCTGTAAGAGATGAATTAATAAAAAAGTGACTTGTTGCAAGTCCATAAAGCACTTAGAAACAATTATACTGAGTGAAGCATCAGGTTCCATCTCTGTAAAATCATTAGGGATTAATAACTCCAACTGACGCTGAGGCAGAGGCCACTTTCTTTTCCCCTTACTATTACTTGTGCTTGACTGACAGTTATAATGCCTATAAACAACATGATAGATGACAATTTAACATCAGGTAAGCAGGGTAGCTGAGATGAAGAGTGTCTTACTAGATCTCCATCTTTACCAGAAGTCCTTATGATCTGTGTTATAATAGTGGTAAGTTTAAATTAATTTTTTTCTAGGCAAACAAATCTTTTAGTAGCTGTAATTTTAGTTTATCATCACCAAATGATGCTGTTTACCCAGTGAAACAGCCCTATTTTTGGCCCATTTTTTGAAGGAGTGTACAGCTAAGCAATATATAATGCCCGAGTTTGGGGTTTACCCATGACTTTTGTGGTTTGATCACTAGGGTGGTCTACCATATGAGAGTAAGAGAACATTAGCAGACACCCTAAAAGGATGTATCATTTTTCTGTAGAGGACAGGAGGAGTATCTGTATAGTTTATACAAATTTTAAAAGTTTATTCATACACATTTGGGGCTGATGACTGAACTCTGGTTAAATAAGGGGTGTATAGGAGAAAACATAAATGAATACAATATGCTCATAGGTTACCAGACATACACTTGATACACTAGTTTTCGACAGGTTAGTACATGGTTGCTAATGTGGGATTCCGAGGTTTTGCACTTAATGACAGATTTAGTTTCTCAGATATTTCTCCTTTCCTGAGATTTAGCAGTTTCAGAGTCTAACTAACAGAGATGTCAAGGTTCACCTCCTACTTTGGGCGTTTACTTCTAAATTAGCTTCAGGAGACTTCCTCCATGCAAATTTTTTTATTTTTTTTTTTTTACTTAATGTAGGATCAAAGACAGTTTTTTGACAGTTGTGCTCTTTTGTAAATTTATTTAAGAGTGTTGAATACATAGGAGTCACATTTCAGTCAATGTCCATAACTATCAGAGTGAAAGCAGGAGGAACTGTTGCTGTCAAGACTTGAGTTTATGATTTGCATATGAAGCAATGCAAGCTATGACAATGGAATATGAGAGAGTTTCAGGGTTATAGAATTATAGGTTCACAGGATCTACAAGACATTTAAACCTTGCCAGAACCCACCCTCATATGGCTGCTATCTAGTTAACAAGGTTCACATTACAAGTTATGAAAATTTCTGTAACCATTTGAAATGTGGGATTGGTAATAGTGAGTCCCAAAATGTGAAGACTGATTAACTGAAAATCTGGATTTACTTAAGTACAAGATTGCTATTTCTCAGAATATTCACTTTTTTTCTGAGGTATGAAAATCTTGGAGTTTTTATATAGAAGTTTTAGGGTGGGGTGCAGGGAGATTGCCCCCTACAAAAAGCAAGTTTAAAGGAGAAGAGCAACATTCAATATTTGGCTTCTGCTGTTTGTTGGTCTTGTATTTGTTGTCCTTTTGGGACCCAGCGTTGAGAGCCCTGACATTTCTGTACATTGCCGAGGACTTCACTCTGCTTAATATGAATACATTGTTTAAAAGATATGATATGCATTGACTGATGAACCTTTCACACTAGTGTGCCTTATTTATTTGTTGATGAAGTGTTAAGTCCCTAGTAGAAGTTTGTGGTGAAATTAGTTTTGTGAAGCTGTAGGAGATCGTGTAAGGCAGGATCCTCATGGCCTTTAAATGTTAAATATAAATTGTGGAAGAATCTATATGACACAGAGTACAGGGACAGGAATACAAGTCTGTTTTCATAGCGAAGGGTTTTCAGGCCTGTGATTCTTGAATTAGGACCCTCTACAGTCATTTAGAGAAATGCACGGCAAAGGGGACATTTTACTCGATAATTTAATAAGAGTTAAGTTGAGAAGAATAACTTCATGTAATCTAAATGAGATGCCTTTTGATAGGACACACAGAAGGATTTCTAATTGGTATTATGATGTGGTGTGTGTGTGTGTGTGTGTGTGTGTGTGTGTGTGTGTGTGTGTGTGTGTGTGTGTGTGTATGTGCATGCACTTTTTTCTATCTCTATACATATATATTATATAGGGGTGTTGATATGGGGTATATGGAATATATATCTGTACATGGTGATGAACTGGCTAGAGGAAGTTGCATGCTGTGTGGCACACATTTCTTTTACTTTGAGTAGAGACCTCATGAAGGTTAGACCATATCCTCTGTGTCTCTGTTTTTGTCTTATTTACTTAAAATGGACACTACAGTCAGCAGAGTGAAAGCATGTGTCATCTGATATAGTTATGAGAATAGTAAAATTGAAGCTTACTTAGTGTTTGACTACATACATCATTCAAGCAGAGCATAGTGAAAGACAGAGAAATGTAAAAGTGATACTCAGACAAATTAACGGACCATTACATTTTGTGCAAAGATTGTAAAGCCCAACAGGCGACATTACTGTCTTAGATATTGTGGTATGTGTTATGCAATCAAACTTGCAAGGTATTTTCTCCTTTAACAGGAAATAATCACAGCAAGCATGAGGTAAGAGCTGAAGTTTACTGGGAACATAGAAGCATAAACGAATGAGAATGCCACTATGAGCCATCACTAGAAGTAAGCAGCCATAGAGGAAATGAGGATGGTGCTGGCTGGAAATGGAATGTTAGGAAAATTGTAAATGAGTTTTGGGAATTTTTAGGTTAACAGCTTCTAAAGTTGTGAAGATGTTCATTGTAGGGATCACTGTGTGCAATATGATACCTTATCCATGGGAATTAGCTGTAGGAGAATGTTTACTTTGTGATCTAACTTCTAGAGTTTTACAGACATTCCCAGAGTGGTGATGTGTTCCTTCTCTAGCAAAGGAATTCAATCAAGTCCCAGCTAAAATAAGAGCAACTAATGTGATTTCCAGTTCTTATTTTGCTACAAAGAAGAAATTAGATATTGGTTAGTCTATTCCATGGTCCCTTCCAAGTGACTTCAAGAGAAAGATAAGTATCCATTTTTGGGATCCATTTCTGTATCACATTAATAGCCAACATAACGTGTGTATAGTCTGGAAATTGTTTGAATCTAGTATGAGTTTCTGATTTCCAAAGTTTATGATATCCCTAGAAAAACATACTAGAAAGGGTGCCTATAGAAGACTGTACAGTCTTTGGTCCCACAGAAAGAAGGTTCTTTAAACCCCATTCTAAATTTGTTATTTATATATTTATGCATTTGCCTTTGTTTATGGTAAACTTTGACTAGGCAAAGCCCCTTTTCAGTGGAGACCAGGGAAGAAAAGCTTCAGCAGAGAATACAAGTAGACGTTAGCAATAATATTAAATACAACTGAATATGAGTAAAGAAAACAATCACAGATTAACAAACATTTTCATGAGAAGGATTAAAAAAAAGAATACAGGGTACAATTAAATAGGTTATCTGCATATGATATAAGCAGTATCCACCTGGTGTGCTAGCAGCTGAGGTAACACAAACATGTTAATTAAATATTCCAGGTGGATAGATTTGGGAAAGTGAGAAGGTGGCATTTGAGCTAGGAGATGAATTAGACCATAGTTGGGATTGGTAGTATTCAGGTGAAAAGAGAATGAATGAGTTGAGTAGAGAAAAGGTATGAGATGGAGAACATAATAGGGATAAGGAGATTTTCTAAATGAATATTTATGGAGATTGTGGGATTTGTGGATGAGTTTGGGTGAAGTAGACAGAAGATAAGTAGAGGTGTTTTAGAGAGGAGATGAAAACTCGCCCACGTAGAGATGCACACTGACAAACCTACTTGGTGAGAAGGTGATGTTTTATTTGTGACTTGAAATGGTTATGGTTTGTGGTTTCTTGTAGAGACAGTGGAACGGAGTTCCAGAGTTTGTCTACATGGGGGGAGTAGAAAGCAATTGGAGAAGCTGATGCTAGAGAGACGTTTATTAGAAGATCTAAGTTCTCTGGATGGGGAGTACTATGATATGAGTGAAGGCAGTGATGGGCACTTGTTGGGAGAATCTAGTATTTTATGAACTTGTTTTAGTTAATACAGCTTAGGTAGATTAGGGAATATTAGCTAATTTAACTGCTTTGCAATGATGGCTGTATGAGGAATACTTGGATGCAAATTTAGCTTTTTATTACAGTATATGTTTGTTCCAGTGTTGGTAGTTGAAAGGCTTCAGGACTGGTGAAAGTGGAACCAGCACAGATGAAGGTAGAGAGAAGTAAAGCAGATTAAATATTTTTTCAGTGAGATACGTTTTGGTTCAGTAGAAGCACATTTCTGGGGGTAATTTGTTGAATGTGGAGGTCAAATTTCATTTTCTGATCTGTGGTTAGTCCTACCAGTTTCATATCATTAACCTGTTCAATGGAAGTGTTGTTGGAAGAGATGAAAGTGAAGGTAGTTGCAAAATTTTGCTGTACTTTGCAGATAAGCTGCATCAATTTACTTTTTTTTTTGGGTTGAGGTCCAAGTTGGAGTCATTAAGCCAGGATTCTCTGGAAGAGAAGATTTGTTGGTTTACTGACTGGATTTCATGTATGTGTTTGGCAGAGCAGATAATGGTGAGGTTATCTGCATATTGAATAATGCTAGAGTTAATGGATTGAACAGGAAGGTTTTTGATAAAAATGCTGAATGGAATAGGACCAAATATGGATTCTTGTGGAACTACTACAGGAGTAGCAAAAGGAGAGAAGGTGAACTATAACCATTTAATACTTTGAAATCTGTTGGAGAGGTAGGACCTAAACCATGAGAGAGGAGAATCTGAGGCAGTTTTCTGAAGAAAGTTATGGTGGCAGGCTCTGTCAAAAGCTTTCAGAGAGATTGAGAAAGACTGAGGATATGATAATGAACCATCTGTAAGAGTAACCAAGTTAAAAATGCTAGCCTTGCAAGCAATAGTACCACTGCCTTCACAAAGGCACTTTTAATGGATATAGCTCTGTGGGCTACACATCCTCATCCACAAGGACCACAGGCAATACCCGAGGTTAAGGCCTGGGTCAAAGGATTGCCATTTTAGTTCTTTGTACTTTGGTCAGTTCTCTAAAAACAGAATGTTTTCCAAAATGTTTAGGACCAGTGTTTCTTAGCTAAGCATCCAAAGAATCTGTATATACTCATACCTACCTGACTGTTGGATCCAGGCCATCTCCGGAGAGGATGTGCAGAATGCTCTGATATAATCTATTCTCTGCCTGGCCAACCTGATGTGTTCAATTAACCTAACCAAGTCAGACCTTATTGAAGGGAAGATGAAAGTCTTCTTTGCATTCTCGCTGGGCACAAAAGAGAGCAATATCTTCTTGTCACAATACAGGGCTTCCCAGTTGGGGCAGTTCTTCTAGAACATGTGCCAGAAGACAGCTATGTCAGCCCAGATGTTCCTAAAGGCATAGAACTGGATGGCAGCCTCCATGTTTATTTTGCCTCTGGCCAGGATGCACATGAGGATAATCCAGTGGTGCCTAGAAAGGTTTAGTGAACAGTGCAGTCACCCAACCAGCAATATACTTGCCATTTTTTGCTTGGGCTAAAGGAAGGTCTCTCTGTTGATCAGTGGCAGTGAAAAACATTGAGCAGCCTGCCTGCCCCTGTGGGAGTGGTTACTGACTTGAAACTGTAGTTTTATTGGCCATACTGGGTCAATTCCAAAACTCCTTCATCTTCCTCTCTTAAAACCTGGTTGCCTCATGGTTTTGGCGTCTTTTCAGGTTTGTTGGCTGTTGGTGAAGCACCCACCAAGAAGAGAAAACGCTGAGAGAAGAAAGGAGCCACTTTTGAGACTTTAAGTATTTTTCCTCTGTTTATTTGCTAAGTTTTTCTGCATAGCCGCCTATTTTGAGCATTTTCTGGCTTGTTAAATTTGATTTCTGCATAAGCAACTGTATTTAGAGCACAACCTAGAGCTGTTTACTGAATTTCCTGTTTGCACTTATTTTTAAAATCGTTTTTTTCCTCAAAACTTGCATTTTATCTGTCTTTGGCCTAGCACTCTTGTGTGGGGTCATTTACTGCACTGTTATAACTTGTTGATACTTGTTACCCTCTGCTATCTCTGAAAAAACAAAAAAACAAAAAAATCTTGCTTTTTCCCACTTTTCTGAGATTTAAAAAAGTTCAGTTACAGGCTTGCTGTTCTTGAACTGTTTGTAAGTTTCTGTGAGGCCATTTTTTGCTTGGGCTAAAGGAAAGTCTCTCTGTTGATCAGTGGCAGTGAAAAACATTGAGCAGCCTGCCTGCCCCTGTGGGAGTGGTTACTGACTTGAAACTGTAGTTTTATTGGCCATTTTGGTTCAATTCCAAAACTCCTTCATCTTCCTCTCTTAAAACCCTCTTTTGCGCGGTTTTGCGCGTTTTTTGAGCATAGCACAACAGCGGGCAGCGCCGCCTAATTAAGTTTAAACTATTCCTGGCTCCACAAAGTCTGCTCTTCACTTTTTCCCTTAGAACTGCTCTATCTCTCAATTTAAACACCATATTCTCATTCTAAGGCCCTTCACTGGTCCAGTTAAGTAATCCTACAAGTTAGCACTATTACACCATAAACACTACTTACTCTTATACTCTCTATGATTACCCTGTCCTCTATTGGTCCATCTTAAATTCAGTTTCCCTATTACTCTAGCATGTCCAAAGGTCAGTCAATGGTTTCCTCTCCACTCCAGCTGGTGAATCAGGGAATTTTGAGGCAATGTTACAACTGTCTCATGGACACGGACAACCCTCTCCTCCTCCAAACAGGTTCAAATATATGTGAGAGATGCAACTATTTAGCCAAACTGGAGGCTGAGCTCTCTCATCTCAAAACTGTTGTAACCAGTCAATAGGAGAAGGTAACCTCACACAACACAATTCCAGTATCACATAGTCCCATCACATCAGCGAACCAAACACATAAATACACAAAAACATACTAGGAGGCTCTAAATAAAAATCTACCTAAGCAACAGAGACCTCCAAAACAGACATCCAAGCAAACGCTACCTCAAAACAAAACACACACAACACATAACCCACAAAGTCAGTGTGCCAAGCAGCCCACAGCCCTTAAGGCTGAATAACACACCTGATACTCTTGTTATAGGTGACTCTATTGTCAGACACACTGACGTCCTGCTCACTAGGCTGAATAAAGAGAAGGTCACAGTGAGCTGCCTGTCGGGTGCTAGGATCTGCCACATAACGCAAGCACTCAGGTCACTCCAAAGTGAATACAAATATGACTCAGTCATTGTACATGCTAGTGTGAATGACCTGAGACGTACCTCCCTGGACTACATGAAAAGAGACATAGAGGAGCTCTCTGATCATGTAGCCCAGGCTGGTATGACCCTGACCTTGAGCAGCATCTTACCCTTACCTAGAATGATGCCACAGTACAAAGACAAAATGATTGATTTTAACAACTGGCTAAAATTTTGGTGTCATTCAAAGGGGATCCAGTGTCTGTCAGCCTGGGATGACATGCTCGACAAGCCACGTTTAGGGACAGCTTGCACCTGTCACCACTGGGCTTTCGGATATTGGCAAAGGCTCTTGCCACCCCCATAGTGCCTTTTTTAGGCAAGGCTCAAAACTCAAACCCACGCCCATAGACAGCACAAGGAACAAGAAACTAAGGGTAATGCTGCTAAACGCCAGAAGTCTTAACCTCAAGATGCACACACTCGAAGCTCTCCTCAGTATGGAGAACATCGATATCTGTGCAGTGACAGAAACCTGGTTCAAGGCTCCAGAGAGCACCCCAGCACTACCAGGCTATACCTCATATCATGCTTTTCGGCCCCAAAACCCGACCACAAAAGGAGGAGTTTCCATATTTATCAAGGATATCCACACCTCCAGGTTAGTGGCATTGCACAAAGTATCGGAGACCATCCATGTGCAACTAACAGTGGGCAAGACTGCTTTTCAGTTTATAGCATCCTACAGACCACCCTCTCAAAGTCAGGAATCCCATTCAACTTTCCTGAAAACATTGGAGAACATGAAGATCTCTCCGAACACCATTATATTGGGTGACTTCAACTACCCAAACATTGACTGGAAGCACTACTCAAGCCCCAGCACCTTAGCCCAAAGATTCCTGGAAATTATAAACTCAAATGCTATGGAACAACTAGTCACCACTCCCACAAGAGGGGACAACATACTAGACCTGATCATTACCAACATGGGGACTCTATGCTCCACACCAGAAGTATATCCCTCATTGGTAAGATCAGACCATAAATTAATTTCACTGGATGTCCACATCCCGACCCCACCGCAGCCCAGAAAACCACAGTGAAAAACTTCTCAAAAGCGAACTTCTCACTTCTCAAAACCAAAGTGGAATCCTTCAAGGCCCCAGGGCCAGTGGAAACTACAGCCCAAACTGCAGAATCCTATATAAATGCATTCTACGGTCATCTCCAGGAATGCATGGATCATGCTATCCCAAACAAAACCAAGACCCAATCATCCAAGGCAGGCGCCCAGTCGGGTGACCCTGCCATAAATAAACTGTACAACAGAAGGAGGTAGCTACTACATGATAGAGCAAGATCCCTAATAGGGAAGGCATCTCTGATCAGTACTAGCAAAAATTACGATCCTCATAAAATCCTCCAAGGCCAGCTTCGAGAGAAAAATTGCACAGGACACCAAAGACAATCATAAGGCTTTTTTCAGTTATGTTAAAAACCTGGGATGCAACTCCCAGACTTGTTCTGAGTTGATTCTAAATGACAAAAAATACACTGAACCCACAGACATCGCCAATATCCTGGCAGACAGGTTCAGTGCAAACTTCTCCACCCCCTCCCCCCAGAAGAGCAAGTATCTATCCCGGCAGAGGGCTGCCTCCCAAACATCTCAGATGCTCAGGTGAAGGCTGCCCTCTCCAAAGCAAAAAACACTGCTTCCATGGGACCAGATGGTGTCCCAGGTTGCATCCTACATGAACTACAAGAGGAACTAATCCCTCAAATAAAACAGATATACAATCTCAGCCTCACTACAGGATATGTGCCCACAGAATGGCGTACAGCAACAGTGGTCCCACTCCACAAAGGTGGAGCCTCTACGGACCCTGGAAACTATCACCCCATAAGCCTGACTAGCTTAGTCTGCAAGGCTATGGAGAAGATCATCATGGAGCTCATAAACAAAGACATTGGGGACCTACAGACACTAGATCCTACCCAGTTCGGCTTTGTCAAGGGCAGATCCTGCCTTTTGAACCTGGTTGACTTCTTTGAAACAGTCACCAAAGCCATAGATGAAGGGAAGGTAGTCCACACAGCCTATCTGGACCTTGCAAAGGCATTTGACACAATACCCCACTGGCATCATAGATAAGCTATCCAGCTTAAATATAAACCCCTATGTCACAAGATGGGTCGCAAACTGGCTCAAAGACAGAACCCACAGAGTGAGAGTTGCTGGAGCCATGTCAGACTCAAAACCAGTCACAAGTGGCATCCCACAGGGTTCTGTCCTGGGACCACTCTTGTTCGGTATATACTTTTCCAAGGTACAGGCAAATGTGGGAGGACTATGGCTCACCAAGTTCGCAGACGACTGCAAACTGGGCGCCATAATCAACTCTCCAGCTGACACAAACATCCTTCAAAAAGGTCTCACAGAGACAGATAACTGGTGCCAGCACCATGGTTTAAAGCTAAATGCCAAAAAATGTATAGTCATACCCTTTGGCAAAAACAATGCGCCCACAAATTACCACATAGGCGGAAACCCATTAAGTACAGAGAAAGTCATTAGGGACCTGGGGACCAAAGTTGATAGCAATCTCTCCTTTGAAAACCACATTGCCAAAGTGGTTAGAAAGACCTTCTACATAGCCCACCTCATCATGAAGGGTTTCACATCTAGATCAAGAGAGGTAATCGTACCCCTTTATTCATCCCTCATCAGGCCCATCATAGAATACAATGCCCCTTTTGGGATGTACCTTACCCGACACCTGCAGCAATTAGAAAGACCCCAAAAGTATCTCACCAAGAGGATCAAGGGTCTCAAACAGATGCCATATGCTGCTCGGTTAAAAAACTCCAGCTCTACTCAGTTGCATACCGCCTACTTCGAGGCGATCTATGCCTGACATACAAAGCTATGTCAAATCCAGAATTAATGGACATGCTCCACCTCAGTAAATATAAATCACTTAGAGCCACAGGCAAAAGGGACTTGAACCTCAGCACAGAAATAAATAGAACTTGCTGGAGGGACAGGTTCATAACCCAGAGGCTCCCTTCACTCTGGAATAGAATTCCAGTTCATGTGAGGCAGAGCACCTCACTGAATCTCTTCAAGAAGAATCTCGATAAGTGGATGGGGGATCATAGGTTTTTCCCAGGGATTACTCCCGTGTCACTATTAGACAGAGGCACAGTAAACTAAACCTTAAAAAGGGCACAGTATACTCAAATCAAGGGGTGGCGTAAGCCATACAGAATCGGGCTAGGCTTATAATTGCCCCAGGGCAGATAGCCTAGTATGAACCTATGGACCTAATTCCCTCCGTCATGAAGAAAATCATCAGTGGTCTTAGCAGGTGTTGAAAAATCAGATAATGAATTTTATGTGGTGGCAATGGGGGTTGAAAAATGAGAGGGAGACAACAGTATTCCCAGAGGGCAGGTAGGACTTGAGCATGTTTCAGATCTCACTTGTTTTATCTACACTGGTCTTTACTCCAGTATATTACACAGGGAGCACTCATCCGTGGGCTTACAGCACTGCCCCTTGTATAACAGTCCCAAAGCCCCATATGTTAGGAGAAGCAAGGTATTTTCTCATTGACAGTTCTAGAGGCAAAGGACAGGGGGCATTATTGGCATTTAAGCAAGGGCACATGTGCTGGTAGTCATCCCATCAAAATTATGATTTCACTTGTGGTTTTAATTAGAGGGTAGCTTCAAAAGGGAGGCTCCTTTAATTAAAACAGAAGTGAAGCAATTGTGAACCAGTAGGTAAAATCCACTAACTTTAAAAAAAGGAAAGATGTAATATTGTCCTGTTGTTTTATTTTGGTATTTTTTAAAGCAGTTCACAGTTTCTTTTTATGCTGAAATGCCTCCACCACACAGAAATTAATTAATTAATGTATGCATTCATTCACACATCCTTTTTCTTGGATTTGCATTGCACAACACTGCTACTGAACACAATAACTTCTGATTATGTATTAAATGTGGAAAAGGGCATTAGGAGAGGAGGAGATTATAAATGTATGACAAGTTTGCTAACATTGTTACTCACCTCAGGTAATTTAACTTTATAGCTTCTGAGCTTTTTAATTCTGTCAGGGGGCTTTCTGAGCTCTGTTAGCACTACCGGAGGTCTCCTGACTTTTTAAACTTTCTTGTACATCCACTAAATCTATTAATCCTTCTCCAGGTCCAACAACTCTGTTATCTGTTTGGGGGCAACACTCTTAATTTTACTTATAGGTTCATAGGTACATAGGTAGGTACTAGGCTCTCTGCCCAAGGGCATTTATAAGCCTAGCCAGAGTATATCAGGTTTCGCCACCCCATTGATTAATTAGGTGGAACATGGAATTTGATTTGCAGCAGTGAGGATGTATCTGGGGGCCCAGAAGAGAAAATATAAGAAAAGAGGGTAGATTTTTGAAGAAATTTATGAAAATGTGTCATGGAAAATGTGAATTCAGTGTTAGGAGTTCGGAACAAATTTACATATTATTGCCCATGGTACAAAAACTGGGCTAGGCTAGACAAAATATATATTTCACAGGAACATGTGCATTTAATTGAACGTTTTGATTCATATCTAATAACTGTTTCAGATCACTCACCAATAATAACTAAAATAAAAATGCAGAGAAATTAAATAAAAATTAGACACTGGAGCTTTCTCTCCTGTCTGTTAAAAAGAGAGGAATTTAAGGAATGGGTAATGGAAATTATTCTGGAGTTATTAGGAAAGATAAAAATTTCTTCTGAAAACATATCTAGGGAGTGGAATAACATTGAAGTGCAGTGTAAAAATAGGGTGGAAATAAAGGAAAGACAGATATGATTAAGAAGTAAAAAGAATTATTTGGAGGGACTGATGAAGGTAAACAAATTGCAGAATAGGGGAATCTCACAGGAGCAGTTACAGAATGCAAAACAGAAAATAAGTTAATACCTCAATAATAAGTATGAGTTTAGAAAGACTGTTGTTAAGCAACTTTTTTTTATAACTCCAGAGTAGAAAGACTTTTAACACAATGACCCAGGCAACAGAAGGTAGAAAGGGTTGTCACCAAGCTTAGACAGCCTATAACAAGGAAGATAGCCAGACATCCTGTAGAAGTACTAGAAATATTTTGGAAATTTTATGAAAATGTGTATAAAGCAGAGAGATATGGAAATCAAGGAAAGGTACAAATGGAAATGTTTATGGAAGAATTAAATATACCAAGGTTGGAGGAAGATGAGGCTTAATTACTAACAGTTAGGATAGCAGGAGATGAGATGAAATGATGATGTATAACCAATCTATGGGAAATTCCCCAGGAAAGGATGGTATTCCTGTGGAAGTTTGGAAGCTAAGTGGGGAGGAGAAGAACCAACACCCTAGAAGAAAGCTGTGGTGGCTGTAATACCTAAAGATGCTAAAGACACATCAGAGCCAGTTTCATATAGGCCTATTTCAATTCTAAACCATGATTATAAAGTGTTTATGTCTATGATGGCTAAAAGAATGGCAAAGGTGATGCTGAAATTGATAGATATGGATCAATGATAGATATGCATCAATGCGGTTTTGTGAAGTGGAGGCAAACATTTGACAACATTAATAGAACAATGATGATCCAGAGGAAAGCAACATGTAAGCAAATGCCACTGTTGTTGGGGGTGGGGTGGGCTTGAAGCAGAGAAAGCATTCGACAAAGTAAGCTGGGATTTTGTGGGTAGGGCAATGGAAGCATTTGCATTTCCTGATAAAATTATTAGGTTAATTAGGAGGATATATGAGGGATTGGAGGTGAAAATTAAAGTGGGCGTGTTCCTCTTTGATAAGTTCTGTTTGAGCAGAGGAACCAGGCAAGAGTGTCCTCTTCCTTCTTCCTTAGTTGCGTTATATTTAGAACCATTGGCAAAGAAAATAAGCGACTCAGAAATTTAAGCATGTAATCGGTATGGTAGTCAAGAAAAGCTGTCTTTATTTGCAGATGATATTATTTTACACTGTTAAAACCAGAAAATGATATTTCAGTGTTGTGGAATATTTCAAGAGAGTCTCAAGTTTTTTCCGGATACAAAATTAATGAAGATAAAACAAAGACAATAGCTGTAAACTATGTACTCACACACAATTTGGCTAAGCAATACCCATATTTATGGGGATATGATAAAATGAAGTACTTAGGAGTGTGGATTAAAAAGGATTCTGTTATGGCAGCTAAAGATATATAGGAAGAGATTATACAAACGAGAATACAAAAATGGAGAAATTAGAAGCTCTGTTTTATGGATACAGATGGCAAAATACAAGCAGTCAAAATATTTTTAGTCCCTTTAGTCTTATTCACAGGTCAGGCATTATTTTTATCAATCAGAGAAGCTGTAGATAGCAATTAATAAAGTGATGAAGGATTTTATCTGGGAGGGGAAGAAGGCAAGAGTCAAGTGAGATAAACTGATCCTTCCAATAGAACAAGGTAGTTTGGGATTACCTGATTTGAATGGGTATTTCCGAGTTACACAGTTAAGGCTCCTACACATAGCACAAACAGAAATCTATAAGTAAAAGTGGAAAGGAATGATGACAAAACAGGAGGGAAGCTCAAGAAACAAAGAGAGACTGAGAGTTTGTATGCATATCCTTAAGGAGAATAACAATAACCATACAAAAAATTATATTCATAAAGTACCAGAAAATATTCTAAGAACTAAGCCAACATGGGAATGGAGAAAGCAGATTCTGCTGATAGGGATGATTGCAATTAGGGATACAGACAATAGGCAAGAGGAGGCTGGAATTTACTGGAGAAAACTGGCAAAGGAACCAAGGTATTGGGAGAAAATAATTAGAGAGAGAGAGAGAGAGAGAGAGAGAGAGAGAGAGAGAGAGAAAGGTAATAAAATGGGAAGCGGCAATAATTTATTTGGACTGCATGCTAGAGATTGCCTTCCTATCAAAGACTGATATCAGAGTATAGTCAAAGAGAAAGAAATAAGGGGACCCTAAGCAAAAAGACCAGCACTGGTAGAGTTTTTAGTAGAATCCAGAACAAAAGCTGCTGTTAAAAAGGGAAGAAATTAGTAGGACATATAAAATATTGCATGATAACTATAAGAATCAATCAGAGGAGGTTAGAAAGGAGAGATTGGATAAGCAATTCACAAAGAAGCAATGAGGAGTTATATGTATGAATTCCAAATATGCAACAAAGTCTAGAAGATTTAGGATATTTTTTTGGAAATGATTACATAGGTATTTTTATAGGCCAATTGGACTCCAAAGTATTTTTCCTCGGGTAGATAGCAAATGTTGGTGGTGTGATGGGGAAGCAATAGGTAATTGAGAACATATTTTTTGGGAGTGTAATGAGTTGGCAGACTTTAAAAATTCTTTGCAGACTACTCAGAAGTACTGCAGAAGCAAATTGATATAACTAAGGAAATGATTTTTTGAGCTATGTTATAGAGTCAAATTGCCTTGACATAGTAAGGCCTTGCTGAATCTAATTGTGGTGGCTTCCAAGAAAAGCAATTACTAGAAAATGGAAATCAAAGTCTAAATCAACTGTTCTAAAAGTAGCAAATATAGTAACAGAGATAAAACAACTGGAAATTGGATCTTTAGAAAGGGGTAGGGCAAATTATATAGAAAAATGGGAATTATGGATTATGGGAACAATATACACAGAATAAAATTTTGGAAGAGCAATAAGGTTTAAAAGAATGCAGGATTTGAATGAACTATCTCAGGTTTGACTGACAATTACTGGATGGATTATAAGTGATATATAACTTTTGCAACTGAAAATATGTAAGTATGGTTTGTTTTCATTTATATAAATGTATGATTGTCCCTGTTATAACTGATAATTTAATAAAGATATTTCTTGTTAAAAAATAGAAATTTTGGAATAATTCATGCAGAAAATTGTTTGAGAGAAAGCATCACTGAATAATTTATATAATGCTGCTATTATATGACATATAACAATATATGTGATGTATAATGTTTGTAAATGTAAACTTGTTAATATGATTTGATTGTTTTCTATAAATGTAAGATTACTTATGTCACAAATGATAGTTCAATAAAGGTGTTAAAAAGGTCTCCTTTAATTTTGGTAATAGTTCTCTGACTTCAATTCTACAGGGTTCTGCCAGAAGTGCTAACTTTGCTAGAGATCTTCCTGATCCTTCAATACTGCTTTAGGCAGTTTGCTGAGTTGGCTAATTCTGCTGATGGGCTTTAATTCACTATATTCAGCTCAGAGCTTCCAAAATTCAGATTCCAGTGCTATTCTAAAATATATTATTTAAAAAAATCTGCTGTAAGATATAATGTTGGGATCTGAAACTCTGGAGTTTTAGATGGTCTGCAGTGCATTCTTGATATTATTTTTGCATATAATATAGATGAGTTAAGATAAAATTCCTAACGTTTTTGATTCCAATACAGTACAAAATTATAAGCAAGTATCTGATTATAACCAACTTATGTGTTTAAGATACGCATGTTGAGAACACATAGGTGAATTAAGACTGGAAAGCTCTGATGATAATCCTTTGTAATTCATGTAGAATTAGCTGCCCTTATATATTGATATTTATAGAAATAATTAAAAAAAACATGACACACTTTTCTTTTGACAGTGCAAAGTGTATCACAGCCTTAAAAGGTGTGATACTGGTATTAGCAATGTTCTGTGGAGATTGATGTCTACACTGCAGCATATGACATAACTTTAAAATGTGTATAACCAAAGTTGTAGTGCACTGTGGATGCTAACTATGCTTCAAAATTAGGAAAAGAAAATCTTGTTATTATTTACATCTCCAAAATCAGAGAGGTGCATAATAAGTTTTGTTGTGTATAGCTTTCAGAGCTGTTATGCTCTACTCCTGTAGTAGAGCATACACAACACCCAGAGTGGTAAGAAGCTAAAACAGCTTTAAAATTGAAAACACTGTCACACAAAAAGGCATCTTTTAAAGCTGTTACTCCATCAGAAGTACATTAAGTTTCTGGCTGCTGCATGGTAGTGCTAAGTGTTTTATACCTTTTAGAGTATTAAAATACTTTGCATGCTTTCCGTTTTATTCCTCTGGATAGTGGTACATGGCAGCAGCTGAAGCTCTATGTTCTGTAAATAATAATGATTGAGTCTCCAATCATAACCAAGTTGTTATTGTGTTGTCCATGTGGAGTTCTAGAGTGATTATAACCAACTTATGTGTTTAAGATACGCATGTTGAGAACACATAGGTGAGTTAAGACTGGAAAGCTCTGATGATAAGCTTTGCTTCTCGACTCTTTCAAGATGAATTTCTTGACATCCATGTGTCAAACCTGTAACTTCATACTGATTATAGAATTGATTATAATTCTCTGTGTTATATCCTTTTGAAAGCTGTTATGATTAGGTCTGACTGCAGAGAAGTGCATAACTGCGTTGTCTTTTTTGACAATTTTTAAGGATCCTCAGCATACAACATACAGCATATCTGACATTTAAGACTGACAGCATAACAGCTGTGTACGGCTGCTATCACAAAGGCATTAAGGGCTGTGTAGAAAGTAGTTTCACAAGTGGTTGATATGCTGTAAATGAAAATGAAGTGATGCTTAACTGAACATTGAACCTGGAAATTGTTTTCTTGCTCTTTACATGGGAGCTATAAATGATATTTGTTGTCAAGCATAATAAATATACCCAGTCCAGTGTACTTGGATTTCTTTCAAGCTACTTTATGCCAGTGCTCATTACAAAAATAGAATTTATGGACTACAGAGCATTCAAAAACATGAGCCAGTCAGCAGTTTTGTAGACTGTAGGTCACAGAGTTCTATGATTTCTTTGTGAAGTAAATGTGCCAGTTAAAAACAGAGGCAAAAGATGGTGGGAAAAAAAAGGGGAAGAGCTTCTGGAAAGAATAATTATAAATGGCTATTCATGTATCTAGTTAACCAAGGATTTTTTTTTACAGGTTACAGTCATGCTTTGACCTTAGTCACAGTATTCAGCTTCTTATAAAGGCCAAAAGAGCATTTAGCTGATTCCAGCAGGTTCTGTTTAAAATGAATCTTCAATAATTCTTCCATGCCTGGTTCATTCTTAACATTTTTACTCAGCTGACCTTGACATTCATTTGTTTTACATACTGAAACACTGTTACAGATCTGGTCATATTTTATATCTATAGAACTGCAGCAAGCTGAGTTGTTTGTGATCATTCCAAGGATGTGCAAATTCAGCATTTCAGTAACAATTCTGAGTGCATCTTCAACTGCCTGTAATGCAGACACAAGCAGAATTTTATTAGTTTTGTTTTCCAAACATTTACAGTAGTCAAATTACATCCCAGAACTATGAAAGCAATCTGCAGTCTCATCACTGTTACATCATGCTTTTCTCACTGGTTCTCTCACAGCCCTCTCATTGAGACTCCCACTTGTTCTAACCCTTTGAATATGTAAACATCTGAAGTAATGATATATTTCCATTCAGAGATGTTTTAAACATTTCATAATAAAATTCTTAAATGACAACAATTATTAACAATCTAATCACTCCCACAGACAAAGCACAACTTTTTAAAAGTTGACTACAATTTCAGTATGCATTGTTCAGTCGTTTCATGTTTGTTAGGGCTCAGTTCTATGATGCAATAACCAAAGCTTTCTTTCTCAGTCCTGATACTACCAGGAGAAGATTTGGTCTTTGGACAATCTACTTAAAAATAAAATTTACCTTGTCTGTACTAGCAAATTCAATAGACTGCAGCACATCTGTTGTTGAAAAGTTCGGATTAACCCTGGTAAATTAATTATTGAATCTAAGCATCAAAGTTATAATGTTAGCCAATTTCTACCAAAATACTGATGAATATTGTGAAAACACTCACCACACTCAATGATAACGAGTGAATGACACCTAAAAATGACTTTTTTGAAAGCCATTCTTTGTGGGGGCAAAATATCGGTACATTTTGCATACAGTGGACTATGTCTCTTGCATTCCATTGATTATTACAGTTATACCAGTACTACTAAACTTCCTTATTTTCAAACAGTTGGTTTCAGGATTCAATCATTCAATCACCGGGAAGCATGCAATTCAATTCAGTCTTTGCTGGGGGCGTGTGGAATCAGGGTGTCATAGGCATAATTTTCTATGCAGTGTACATTAAGAACAATAAAGAGCACTTGCTTACTAAACCGTGAGATCATATGAAGGGCTTGTTATATTTTATGGAAATGTACCCTGTTAATAACATAACAACAATAAAATTAGACAGCCATCAGTCAAGCAAGCAGTAATACCTGAAATGGTGTGTGTTTATAGGGAAATAACTGACTACACAGCAGTGTTGCTGCACCATAACTGGAATGTCAGTTATTTTCTTGTAATGCCCACACATTATTTGGCTTAAAAATTGAGATATCTGTTTTACTACAGTTATATAGTTCCTCTATCTAATGTTTAAAACTTGGTGTTCCATATGTTGTTGTAGGAATTTTTTTTATTCCAAAATATAATATTTTTGTAATAATTGAGAATATATTTCATATGGTTTACTATCAAAATAAAGAAAGCAGTCACAATGAATATTCACATCCCCGAACCAGAAACATGAATACTGTCAAGCCGACTGCTCAGAATATCGACATTTGACACACAAAGGACCACTCACCATCTGGAAAAACACCAAGAAAAAAACATACACTTATCTATTGCGCCTCCACACCCCCTGCTAAGTATATATTCTAGCTCCAAGATTACACTACAGTGAGAAAAAGGGTAATTTTCCTGATCCACACTGTAGTGTGGCCCAATTCAAAGCACAGGCACTCATAACTGCCAACACAAGGTAGGTGTCGAAGTTTCGGAGTCAACAGGATTTGCATTTGCAGTTTTGCCTTTTTGCACCCTTACATTCCACCTTCCGACAACCGGTAAGGTATGTTTATATATTTTGATAATAAACCATTTCATATAGTATAGTTACATGTGCACATACACACCACACACATTACTTTATCAATTTTTTGGGGGGCAGCCTGAAATTTCTCCCAGCAAGGCTGTAAAGTATCGATTCTTATTCTTTAGATGAGATGTTTCAGTGTCAGCTTTTATTTTCTTTTCAGAAATGAGAGTGGGTTAGTTAATAAGTCTTCCATATGTGAAGATATCTGTTCTTCTTTGCTATATTAAATATTGCGAATTAATACAAACCGACTCTTAAAAATTCATAGACACAGTTAAGTAGTATGTGACAGATGTCGACTTGAAGCACTATTTTTAGTTATGATATACAGATTCAGTGCCTTAATTAAGAGTTCTTATTTTTTTCTTGCAAGGACTTTTGAGTGACCAACTCACATTTCATATTTTGCAAGCCTAGTTTTTAAGGCAAATAATTAATTTAATGTATCTTATTTATGTTCAGTGGAATAAAGGTAGCTAAAATAAGATAAAGGATTATGAACAGGTTGCTGATCATAACCCATTTATTATGCGTTTGAGACATGGCTGCCAAGAAATTCATCTTGAGAGCAAAGCTCGAGAGGTGAATCTTGGCATCCATGTCGAGAGGAACATACTTCCCATGCAGTGAATGCATCCATGTCGAGATAAACATATTTCCTGTGCAGTGAATGCATCCATGTGGAGAGGAACATACTTCCCATGCAGTGAATGCATCCATGTCGAGATAAACATATTTCCTGTGCAGAGAATGCATCCATGTCGAGAGGAACATACTTCCCATGCAGTGAATGCATCCATGTCGAGATAAACATATTTCCTGTGCAGTGAATGCATCCATGTGGAGAGGAACATACTTCCCGTGCAGAGAATGCATCCATGTTGAGAGGAACGTACTTCCCATGCAGTGAATGCATCCACGTCGAGAGCACATAATTTAGGGTTTTGATAAGTGATTCAATCATAATTCTTCATAGTGCATGGAGTTTTATGTGCTCAATGTACTACTAGTTACAGTAAAAAAAGAAAAAAATAATGCTAAATGTTTTGCTGGCTTTCAAAGCTGTAAAGGACTTAGCCACTTAGTGAGTACAGTTGGAAAGGCAGTGTAACATGGTCTTTTATGTTTACATTCACTTTGCCATGCCTGTAAACTGTCCAGATTTTACTGACTGTTTAGATTTTTGCCTTGTTTGTTTGGTCTTTGGTCTGCTCCTTATAAAGTCTGTATTTTTCAAACAAATCACGGAGGATTGAAGTCACAAAATAGTAACATACATTTGAGTTTCAGAGTTCGTATCCCTCAGACAAAATGCAGGAGAACACACATGCTTTTATTCTAGCTACTTTCTAAGTTTGTAAGAGGAAGAGACACCTTATCAGTATGGACAGTAGGCAGAACCATATCTTTTATTTTGTCACTGTCATTTGCTGATCAAGACTGGGAGATTTTACGGCCTAGTGTGAGCCACGTTCATAACAACTTAAGTAGGGGATGCTTAATATTTGTTTAGGTCGGTTCTTGCACCACTCTAGAGCTTAACTGATTTGTCTTTTTCCACATATCAGAGCGTGATCACTGTGTTCTGTGCACTACATTATTATTAAAACCTCACCCACAGACATGACTAAAATAAATTAAAGTGATGATTTTACCTTAATGTTGTCTTTATTAGAGTGTTCATATAAGCAAATGGCTATGAGACTGTGATGCATGTTGCATGATATAACATCTGAACTCATAGTTTAGTTTTATATTATAAACAAAATTGTGGTAATTTGTTTTTAATGTACTCCTGCACAAAAAATCCTACTTATGGTACTCAGGTACTGTTCTCTTGCACATTTCATGGGTGATGGCTACAATTATTAATTTGCATGTCAGCTATGATTACTCCGTAGTGGCTTTATTATAAATGTATTTTGAAATCAGGTAGCAATTTGGTCTGTTTTTGGAGAAAATCCAAGAATAATTAAGCAAGGAAAAGAAATTAAGATTTGTGCAAGAAAAAAAATGTGAAGCAAAGAAGACTACACAGCTATATGGTAATCACAGGGATGTGTGGCATATGGTAATCACAGGGATGTGTGGCCAATATGGAAATGAATGCTGGTATTGTACTATAAACCAATCAACATCTGCCGATTGCATCCTGTAATGCCTTTTGCCTACAGCGGCTGCCCCTTTCACTCCACCCTAGCTAATCCTCTGATTGTGTATGAAGAAAGGGAAAGAACTGTAGGGAAGTGTTATTTATGGTAATCAATTAGTGCTAAGAGTTATAGTGACTAAAACAGAAAGAAAAAGAAAGATATTAGTGTGCTGTGATATTAAGAAGGCATATCACAGTGTCAGTCATTGTTAGTTGTGGAAAGTTATGGAAGCATATGAAATTCCAAAAAGTGCTGTGCAATGTATTAAATCAGTTATGAGCACTCATGGGTGAGATTTTTAGTTAACCAATGGGTTGGTGACAAGAGCTAATTACATAAATGGAATGTATGGGAACAATATATGCAGAATAATGTTCGGGAGGAGTGAGGTTTAAGGAAAGGCAGAAAATGAACAATTTATGTAATGTTGGACTGAATGGCAGTTGTAATAAATGTATAATGCATGTAAATGTATTTATTTCTTTATTTATTTAACATTTGTTGACTGGGAAAGTCTGAGTAGGACAGAGCCTATTTTCAACGGAGGCCCAGGGAGAAATGCTCCAGATGCATGTTTTTTTAAATGTGGGAGGAAACTGGAGTATCCAGAAAAAAACAACATGAATGCAGGGAGGAAATGCAGACTCCACACAGAAGGCACCCCAGCCAAGAATTGATCTGGAGAACTTCTTGCTGTGAGGCAACAATGTTAACCACTGCATCAAAAAAATGTTAACATGCTTTGATTTATTTTCCATTAATGTATGTGTGCCTATGTCTTAAGTTATAATTTAATGAATGTGTTTAAAAACAGAGAAGGGTGTCAAACAGGGATGTCCTATGAGTTAAATATTATTTGGGTTAAATTTAAGTGTGGTAAAAAAATAAATAGAATAAGAAGTAAAAATATTCAAGGATACAGTAATGAGGGTGGGTAATATTGCCAGTTTTTTTTTTAATTATTCAAATGATGTAGTACATATGGTTACAAACAGAGCATGGCTAGAGGTTGCCATGAATATGTTGAAGAACACATTACAGAGGGTAGTTTTGGCATTAAGTGAAGAAGAATGTAAGGGATTTGGTAGAAGAGTTAAAACAGGAGGTATATATTCTGCACTTAAAGAAACTGACAACTTGAGAATATTATTTGGTGGTGAAGAGATAATAGGAAAGCAATGGAAGAAGTAGTTAAGGAAATTAAAGACTGGATATACATTTAGAATACATATGAACTGTCTTTTGAAAAAAAAATGTATCTAATTTATTCAGTCATAGCAGGAAAATCTAGTTACATAGGAAATAGTTTTGTTGCCTGACTTTGTAGAGAAAGAAATAACTGAAATTATTTTATCATTTGGTGGTTGAAGCTTTATCCTATTAAAAGCAGAATTCTTTATAACAGCAAAAAGAGGAGAGGTTTAGGACTGATTAATATTGTAGTATACCTAATAAAGATACAGTAATAGTAGATAGCAGCAAAACATGACAGAAGAAACTGAGTACAGGGCATGTTTTAAAAGAAAAAATGTGATTTCTCTAAAGGAGTATAGTCCAAGAAAAAAAGGAAATGAAAGTTGAAGAAGGTAAAATGAAGGAGGAAAGTAAAATATTAGGGTAATGGAATGTTAGTTTACCCTTAAGAGAAAGGTCTAGAAAAGAGTACTACACTAATATAACAGAAAGATATTTTTATTAATCTATGCCTAGAGTTACGTAAATAAGTGAGGCAGGCTATTAGAGATAGAGCAGATTTAAAGATATTTTGGAATGTGGGGATTTCATGTGGATGCTGACTTTGAAAAGCTTCCAGTTAAAGCTGTGATGAAGTACAAACAATATTATGAAAGACGGCATATGTGGTGAAGAGGAAGCAATAAGTCATGTTTTTTGGAATGTAAAAGAACAAGACGATTCTGGGAAGTTTATGAAAAACTTTGGGAAGCACAAACAATTTATTCTATCATACTAAATATGACATTATATGAGTTTTATTGGAAATGAGAAAGAAAGCAATAAATACAACAGAACATAAGTGTTTGCATATATTTGTAATGTGCTTAGCTCGGTGAAATGAATTATTATATAATGAAAGGTAGGATAGGTATGAAATCAAAAGATAAATTGAATAGTGGTTGCGGCTGAAAGGTGGGTGTAATATCCTTCTATAGTAAAAATGCTGTTGAGTTATATCATTCATTTACTTGCTTTTAAGGTTGTCTTTTATATTTTATTTTTAATTCATTATGCTTGGATGATGATGATGATGATGTAAATAAGATGGAATATTCTTTTATATTTTTGTTTTAAATAAAGCCCGTCTCCCACTGTTTTGATTAAGTGTTCTGGGTTCTTTTCCATCCTTCGGAGCTACAACCCATTACGCAGATGGGACCTCAGTTTAATGTCTCATCTAAAGGATGACACAGTGACGAGTGTGACTCCCCCTAATGCTGTACTGCAGTGTCAGTACTGGAGAATGAATCCAAACATCTGATGAGGGAATAGAACCATCCATAATCACAGCCTTCTAATCTTCCAACATCAAAGGTGAGTGTGTTACTTGTTAATTCACTGACATCTGTACTTAATGTCATCCTTTATGAAGTATGCTGTGAGATGCTCCCTAGCATGGTACTGCAGTGACAGCTTGTGGCTGGGAGTGAGACAACTCTTATCTATTAAAGGTGGTGTGCAGTATCATCTAGACCGAAGAACACAGACCACAGAGTGTGTGCCACATCAGGGCTAACCACTCAGGGGTGTAAAATTGGCTTTTGGTGAAATGGTCACAAGGTATAAATAAATGCTGAATATTTAGAGGCCTGTTTCTGCTAGTGTTTCATTCACTCTGTTTAATCTTCTCATTTTTGTTTTATTTCCTTTTCAGTCTTGTATGCTTCTGTACTAATTCATCTAGGTTTTGTTTAAAACATACCAAGACTATGATTCATGTTGTATAATTAAAATGCACCTCTCACTTTCAGTTATATATATATATATATATCAATGTTCAGAATGTCACCTAGAAAACGTTGACTTTGCAGACATTAACATGATATTATGCATGCACCAAGCAACAATCTCTGCACATGCAAAACATAAGCTTCATTAATTATATATATTAGCTCTGAGATTGAACAATGTTGGGGAAAGGACATATTTGCTGTCTTCCACAAATGTAAAAGCTTTCTTCCAGCTTTTATAAATGTTTTTAACATGTAGATGGTGACATATACACCTTGCAATACTATGTATATTCTTGCAACTTATAAATGTATATTTTTACTATGAAGTTAACAAAAGATTAGAAGGTTTGAAGTGAAACATTTAACATGGTTTTACAAATTAATAATTGGATAATTGAAGCATTAAATGGCCAACCAATGGTAGAGAATGTAAAGATAAAAT